>NC_089873.1:160517500-160817500 GCF_040182565.1 Anser cygnoides | reverse complement strand
TTAATGCCCAGATAAGGGACATACTATGAGGGTGGTCAAACGTTGGATTAGGTTAGTCCAGAAGGGTTGTGGAGCCTCCATTCATGGAAATGCAGAACCTAACTATGGGCAGTTCTGGACAGTTTCCTCCAGCCGATCCTGCTTGAGCAGAGTGGGGTGGACAAGGTGATCTCAAGAGGTCCTTTCTAACCTCAATATTTCTGTGATTTTGAGATCAAGACAAGAAGTCAGTCTGCAGGTCAGTGTTCAGATGATTGGGGCCCGTGGCCTGGCAGGGGCACAACTGTTGACTGAAGTAGAGTCTGGCACTCCTACAATGTAGTTCAGACTGAGACAAATAGTGACATATCATGTTACTTGTTACCCAACACTTGACTTACCACCAAGTATAGGTGACACTAACATAGTACCTACTGCAAATAACCAAAGACGTGAGATTTGATCCAATTTGAAGTGTTATAAGTGGGGAATCCACAGTCTTGTGTTCTTCTCAAGTCCTGGATGTTGATGTTTCCACACTCATGCACCTTTTTTTCTTTTTTTCCTCCTTTCTTCCTTCTCTTCTGTTTTCTGTGTTTCTACGTTGTTACCAGTCATTCCTTACAATTTCTGAGGTATTATACAGAATTAATTCCTTACACCGTCTTACATCTAAAAGCCAACCATCACTTCATGCCTTTTCTGAATCACTGTGTTCATCAAAGTACTTCACTACATCTATAACTCAGTCAGGTTAATATGCAAGTAATACAATCTTTGTTATATCATTAGCCTTTCCTTATTTCCTCATCTGGCAGCTCTTCACTTTTATTTTATTTTTTATTTTTATTTTTATTTTTATTTTTATTTTTATTTTTTATTTTTATTTTTATTTTTATTTTTATTTTTATATTTTTATTTTTATTTTTATTTTTATTTTTATTTTATTTTATTTTTTTGGGGGGGGGGGGGTGAGTTAATGCATTTTAATAAAAATGCCTTCTGCTGATATGTAAAGCCTATTTGTGACTTGTGATGTACTGGAAAAGATTTTTAAGAATTTCCATACTTTGAGGGTCTGTCAGTCTTTATTTCCTGGATTTCATTCAATTGCTGCAGCTAAATAGGTATGTTGAAGAGGGAAACCAGTGTGCAATGTGTCAAAAAGCATTGAAATGATCATTTCAGGGGTCAAGTAAGTAAAAATACCTCATATGTTTATATTAACATAGTCTGCCTTGTGTCTGTAATTATCTCAAAATTCATATCCACAAAACAATTAGAACATATTTGCATAAAATTCATTTCATAAATATTTTTGCAAATCAGTAAAGAACTGTGTTGCATCTAATGCCTTTTTGACTACAGCATAGCCTGCATTTTAACCACCTCAAAAGCAACAAAACACAAGTTACATTCAGTTCTACTGCATTTACTTCCTTATTGATTTTGTTAACAGGTATCAAAAGAACTTCTGAAATCAGTGCACAAGCGTTTCCCACAGATACATCACTGTCTCCTCATCTTGTCTCTATACTCATGTCCCCTATATTGAAGTCTGCTATAGATACTGTAACTGTAGATAAGAAAGTAGATCTTTACAATAATATTTTGTGTCTAATATAAATCTCAGTTTCTGAAATTCTTATATTCTAAACCCAAAGGTATTGAAGGTACTGGACATCCTTAGTTATGTTACTATCATGGCTCCTTATCTCCGTCATCGTGACTGTAGCCTGTGTTTCATTAAACTGTATGAAAAACTGTGTTATCAGGCATGTGCTATAGATCTGTTAGGGAAATAGGCCAAAAAGCACCTATAGTAGAATGTGACAGACTTCTTAATGACATGAATGATATAGCTAGCAAATTAAAACTTGTATTACTGTGATCCTAATTAACTTAGATTATTTCAAACTGTATTGTCTGCCTATTATGTAACTAGAATGTAGCTCATTAAGAAGCACTATTTTTAAAAGTATATTAATAAATATAAGTCCCTCATCATTAAAAAAGATGTTGCTGGTCATGAAACAATTCTTACTCAAGGCATATTATGACTTTTCAGAACCATGTTCTTAAACTCTTGTTTTTAGTACAATTCATACTAGAAAAATATAGTTACAGATTCCATTCATAGAATGGATTGGCTATAAATTAAAAGTAGAGTGAGTGCCAAAGAAGCTCAAATAATTTTCGTGGAAGTTCTTACTATCATGATAAGAGGAGGTAAAGCTATGATAATATTTAAATGTCAGTTGATGGCTTAAATGATATATTTTCAAAGTGTATCAAGATCCTCAGTAAAAACATTCTTCTTGAATCCCTATTTTTAATTAGCCAATATGCATTTTTTGACACTAAGGTTTGGAGCACAGATAAAATAACTTTGAAACAGGAAATGGGGAAAGATTTGTATAATCTTTGTGCTCATGTATGGAATATAGATTAAAAAAAAAAAGGTATAAAAGGTATTGCATTGGTTAAAAATCCTCAAAATTCTCTAGAAAGTAGGTTAATAGGCAATAAGGGAAACAAACAAAAAAAAACATGTTAGTATCAATGAAAGAAATCAAGAAAAAAATGGGTAGTATATACTTATAAAGAACTAAATCTTACATGTGGAATGTTATAAAGATCAAGAAAAAGAACTGAAAATATTTGTATGCTAATATATAGTCTGGTCAAAGCAGAGCTAGAACTAAAACTATTGCTGCTGGACTAATAACATATAAAAAGATAGGACAGAAAAATATTTATTTCGAGCAGCATGCATGTGTTGAATAAAAATCTCCTGTACAGGAAAATAACATACTTTCTACTGACTCTCCAAACTATACTGGAATATGGATGAAAGATTCTCAAATGTTGTTACTGGACTGTATGATTAAACAAAATGAAATTCCAAACGTAGACTGGATGACAAATGATGCTGATAATCATTGGGTATGAGAAACAAAGATGTGTTTTTGCAATAGGTGTGTTTGCAGTGGAAAATTCCACTAACCTTGCATATTCAAAAGCGATTGTACAAGCCTGACAGTAGCATAACAGTGGAGAGTATGTTAAGTAGATAAGGATAACTAAGAAAGACAGGATGAGCAGTGCAAAGTGAGCAAAAACAAAAATCATGGGACCTTCAGTCACAAGAGAAGAAGGAACAAAATAAAAAAAAAAAAAAAAGGAAAAGGAGAAATTAATGGTTGGTCAAATAATATTGTACATAGATGGCATAGTAATAATTGTCGAGTAGTTTTTGGGCTTGTAGTGCACAGCCAATGAGGAAACAGGGGAGGAATCAAACATCGGGTAATAATATAAGGTTATGATATACTTTTACTGTGAGCTCCTGCTTGCAGGACGCCCGCCATTGCAATCGCAAATAAAATAACTTCACAGAAGACCCTGTCTGAAAAAAATATTGAGACTTTTCTCACATTGGGTGTTGATATATTTTTATTATTATTAATTTATTATATATATTATATATATATTTAACCATGAATCATAGAATGAAGAAATTACACTTATAAATTCATTTTCCTCATAAATAGTACAGATCTTAGAAAAGTGTTAGCCATAGAAATTAAACAAATGATTATCAGCTGATTTAGTGGATTCATTCAAGTAAGTGTAAAACCAGATACCTATACAAAGTCTTCAGTCCAACTTCCATGACATGTACAGGGACACTTTCCTCTAGACCAGGATGCTCAAAGCACCATCCAACCTGAATTTGAACACTTCCAGGGATGGGACATCCACAGCTTCTCTGGGCAACCTGTTCCAGTTCTACACCAGCTTCTGTGTAAAGAATTTCTTCCAAATATCTAATATAAATCTATCCTCTTTTATCATAGAATCACAGAATCATAGAATGTCTCAGGTTGGAAGGGACCTTAAAGATCATCTAGTTCCAACACCCCTTCCATGGGCAGGGACCAAACTCACTAGATCATGTTGCTCAGGACCTCATCCAACCTGTTCTTGAACACCTCCAGGGATGGGGCAGCCACAACTTCTGTGGGCAACCCGTTCCAGTGCCTCACAATTCTCTGAGTGAAGAATTTCCTCCCACCATCTAATCTAAATCTCCCCTCTTTTAGTTTAAAATCATTCCCCCTTGTCCTGTCATTATCTGATTCAGCAAAGAGTCGCTCTCCATCTTTTTTATAAGTTCCCTTTAAGTACTGAAAGGCCACAATAAGGTCTCTCAGGGCCCTTCTCTTCTTTAAACATCCCCAGCTCTCTCAGCCATTCTTTGTAGTAGAGGTGCTCCAGCCCTCTGATCAACTTCGTGGCCCTCCTCTGGACTCGCTCTAACAGCTCTAAATCCTTCTAGTGCTGGGGGCCCCAGACCTGGGCGCAGTACTCCAGGTGGGGCCTCACAAGGGCAGAGTAGAGGGGGACAATCACCTCCCTCGACCTGTTGGCCACTTCTCTGTTGATGCAGTTCAGGATGCAGTTGGCCTTCTGGGCTACAAATGCACACTGCTGGCTCATGTCAAGCTTTTCATCCACTAGAACCCCCAAGACCTTCTCTGCAGGGCTCTTCTTCCAGTCTGTCCTCATGTCTGGGATTGCCCCAATCCAGGTGCAACACCTTGCACTTAGACTTGTTGAACTTCATTGGGTTAATGTGCTCAAGCTTGTCCAGGTCCCTTTGGATGGCATCTCTTCCTCCTTTCATATCAACTGCACCGCTCAGCTTGGTGACATAAACTTGCTGAGGGTGCATTCGATCCCACTGTCTATGTCATTGATAAATGACATATGGACATATCTTGGACACAAAGCCATTGACCCCAACTCTCAGGCTGAGACCTTCAAGCCAACTCCGTATCCACTGATGTCTTTTAGTTTAAAGCCATTACTCCTTGTCATATCTTTACACTCCCTGACAAAGACTCCCTCTCCACCTTTCTTGTAGCCCCCCTTTAGGTACTGGAAGGCTGCTATAAGAGCCTTCTCTTCTCCAGACTGAACAAGCCCAACTCCATCAGCCTGTCTTCATAGGAGACATGCTTCAGTCCTTCGATCGTCCTCATGGCCGTCCTCTGAACTCATTCTAATATGTACTTGTCCTTTTTGTTCTGGGGGACTGCAGAGATGAAAGCAGTACTCAAGGTGGGGTCTCAAGAGAACAGAGCGGAGGGGGAGAATCACCTCCCTTGACCTGCTTCTTTTGATGCAGCCCAGAATACAGTTTGCTTTCTGGGCTGTAAGCGCACATTGCTGGCTCATGCTCAGTTTTTCTTGTATCAGTGTCTCCAAGTCCTTCTCCTCAGAGCTGCTCTCTATCCATTCATCATCCAGTTTGTACTGATGTTTGGAATTGCCCTGACCCAGGTGTAGGACCTTGCACTTGTCCTTGTTGAACTTCATGGGTTTCACACAGGCGCACCTTTCAAGCCTGTTTAGGTCCCTCCATGTAACATCCCTTCCCTCCAGCATGTTGACTGCAATACATAGCTTGATGTCAGCATAATTGCTGAGGGTGCACTCCTACTGTCCATGCCACTGATGAAGATGTTAAACAGCACTGGTCCCAATAGTGACCTCTGAGGAACACCACTCATTACTGATCTCCACTTTTTGAGTGCAACTCAAACTCTTTGAGTGCAACCATCCAGCCAATTTCTTACCTGCCAAGTGGTCCATTCATGAAATCCATGTCTCTCCAATTTAGAGACAATTATATTATGTGGGACAGTGTCACATGCTTTGCACAAGTCTAGGTAGATGAATAGGGTATGACATTCTTTGTCGAATGTACACAACTCATACCATCCACCATCTGAAAGATATATATGTAACAACGTTAACAAATGCTGACTTCTTTATGATTTTTTTTTCTCAGTAATAGTATTAAAACAACACTATATGCATTTTGTTTTCCCTTTTTAATTGATGTGCTGAGAAGGGGTATAGATATATGAGGACGAATATCACTCACAGAGACAGTAAGTTGCTTTCATGATGACTGGAAAACAGAACTTTACAACAGAAAAAATGCTAGCTTATATATATATTCATTTATATTTGTCTCAGCACAAGGATGTTTAGATGTAGGAGAATTAAATGCAATGAAAAGGAGAATAAACAAGCTAATAGTAACATTTTTTATATAAAATGTGATAATTAATAGAAAAAAATCCATGGAACAGAGGGCTAAAATAGTCTGTAACTATAACTCAAAGTAAGAATATGTATTATCACATTACATGTAATTAATCTTTCATAGTTTTCCTATGACTCATTTTTCTCAACTTATCCTCTAAGTTTCTTATGTTAGAAGCACAGTTAACAACAACGACAAAAATCTTTAACCTAAATTTTCACTTTATTTTTTCTGTCATTTTATTTATTGAGCTTGTTACATAAAAGGGATTAAAAACCCAGTTTATTTCCCAGTGCAGAACAATGAATCATATTCAGCATGAGTGTCGATGGCTAAGAATTTGCACTTCTGAGAAAGTGCAATATGTGAACTGCATGGTCACGAGTTTGGTATTGTTTGTTTGTTTGTTTAATACTGTGTGATCTTAGATTTAATATTAATATAAACACATTTTAGCACAGTTTTTTATGGATTTATAAGAAAATTAAAGACAAAGAACAACAAGATATCTTCCAGAAAAAAAAAAAAAAAAAACCTGCAGGAAACATATCAACATTAAAAACAAACAAACAAACAAACAAAAAACTCCATTTACTTCAGATTTTGCTTTTAAATAGTGCAAAAATGCAAAAAATCTAATAGAGGTAAGTTATTTGAGTAGCAATTTTAATGTTTTAATAATTTTAAATGTAAAATGTGTGGTTGTTGTATCTGTCACTCAAATCAGCAATTCAAAATCTATCATAATAATTAATCTATATTCAATATCTATCTTATTTCTGTCCTCTAACAATATCCTTTTTTTTTTTTTTCCTGATTACTAACACTAAATCATTAGAGTAGTATATTAGAATTTGAAAAGATCGCACGGTTATCTGATACTTGAGCTCAGTTGGCACAATTATATGTACTTGGGCTCCCCAGTACAAAAGGGATATAGAACAACTGGAGTGAGTCCAGAGGAGGGCTACGAAGATGATTAGAGGACTGGAGCACCTGTCCTATGAGGACAGGCTGAGAAAACTGGTCCTGTTAAGCTCGGAAAATAGAAGACTGAGGGGAGACCTCACCAACGCGTATAAATATCTGAAGGGAGGGTGTCAGGAGAATGGAACCAGACTCTTTTCAGTTGTGCCCAGTGACAAGATGAGAGGCAATGGACACAAACTGAAGCACAGGAAGTTCTGGCTGAAAATGAGAGGGCACTTTTTTACTGTGAGGCTGACAGAGCACTGAAACAGGTTGCCCAGAGACGCTGTAGAGTCTCTTTCTTTAGAGATATTCATAACCCACCTGAATAAGATCCTGTGTAATATGTTCTAGGTGACCCTGCTTGAGCAGAGGGGTTGGACTAGATGATCTTTGGAGGTCCCTTCCAACCTCAGCCATTCTGTTATTCTGTGATCCTGTGATAATATTGTTTAGACAAAATGCTTTTGGTAGTCAGGAATTATTACTCTTTGGAGAGTAATAGAGATGGAGATCAGAAGAGATATTAGAGACACTCTAGCAACTAAATACCAAGAAATAATGGGTTATTACAATTTTTTATTTGAGATCCCTTTAAAAATATTCTAATTCATTATCTGATGTGTATATTTTTTATCTTTGGATTCTAGATGATATATGCATAATTTTAACAACACTGCTTATCAAATGTTTTAATCATTCACTAACCATTAGCTAGCCATACTACAAAGTAATGATTGAAATAACTTGAATGCAAATGTGTAAATATGTTCAATTACTTTGTAGACTTCATATTCTGTTCCAGTTAACTTAGTTCTGTAGTGTTGTTAATGAAAATTAGTGGTGCTTTTGGTTACCATATCATAGATTTCTGAAAGTGAGGTGTCTAAAGTTCAGGTTGTCGTTACAAACATACTTTTAGTCAGTGGAGAGAAATAGACACCTCCAGCAGAAGATTATTTTCATCAAAAGCAAACATATGAACAACAGTCTAGAGGCACCTATTACTTCTCTGACTGTTAAGGGGAACTATGTGGACAGATTAGATTTAGAAATATTATTTTTCACATTTCTGAAGTTCAGAAGATAAATCACAAACTACTTTCAAATAAAATATTAATAAAACTCTGTGTGTGTTAAAGAATTAAAGATATTTTTTTTTATTATAACAGGAACCAAGACATTTTCTGGAATAGTATATGTGAGGACCACATTTATCTTTGAGCAACAAATACTTATCAGAAATTGAATGAAGGTTTTTACCCCTAAAAGTTCTCAAACAACTTTCTAACAAATTTAATAGAGAACTTGGATCTTTCTAGGAAAGATAAAGACATGCATCATTATTGCCTGTAACAACAGGGGGATGAAACCATTGCCTGAGAGATTGTTGCAGGCCTATTTCCTACATTTCCAGTAATTTTCCTTGACATTTTAAGCTGCATTTCCAAAGATATCAAGAAGATCTTCAGCTTTTAACTGCTGGACAGGTAGACAGTTTGATACTGCATAAAAACTTTCCTCATTCATGTATTACTTATTCTCTCACTTCTCTTGAGTTGTCCTACAGTAGACTACATTTTTAGAAAAAAATTGTTAAATTAGTTTCCACAGTAAAACTTCTTTAGGGAAAAATGTTCTCCTTTCATCTCTGTGATTAGTAACCTCATGCAAATTTCAGGTGACCTGATTAGAATTTTTGCATCTGTGTGAGCAGTTTCCAAGCTTCTAACTTGCCATGAAATATGTTGATGGACAAATTTTTTTTTAATACATAAATGGATAGCAGTTGGAAAAAAATGTAATTAAGCTACTGCAAGGAGAACTATTTCCATAAGATATGCTTGATCAAACTTAGTTAATATAGTTCTTATTAGAGCACAGAACATGAACAATGAGAGCAAGACCTCAAAACATTGCACCTGATATGTGTTATTTGTGAATCTTGATTATAAACAGTACCTTTAATAAACTGTGAACTTTGCTTACAAACTATATGATATAATTCTTGAAGCAACTGAGGTAATTGTGCCCTCTTATATGTTAATAGAAACCTTGATCAGGGAATTTGATACTTAATGCTAATGAGCACTGAATAAATTACCAAACTCATTTTTCTTCTTTTCCTTTTCCCTTTCCCTTTTCTTTTTCTTTTATTGTTGAATTAAGAAAACAGAAATTGATTTATCTTACCTGAAATTAAATTGAAGGTCAAAATTAATCAGTTTTCAGGATAGTTGTAATCAGATAATGTTAAATCACCAATGAGCTTATCGGTCTCCTATCTTTAATTCCCATTTCTTAAGAACCTTCTGAACTTGCTCTGCTACTTTATTCAGATGTAATCATCACCCTCCAAAGACACTCTAATTTAAAGTAGTTGACTTATTTAAATAGGTGAAAATTAATCCCTCTGAGCATAAAACTACATGAACGTAAGGTCTTATAGATAAGCTATTACAACCACACAACTGAACATGATTAACATCTGTATCTATAGATATGTGGATATAAGATACGCATATAGAAGGATATATATATGCATATATAAATAAAATTTCAGATAAAATCTATCAAAGTGTTTTGCAATCATGTTAAAAGTGTCCCTCAAATATTGGAATGCAACAGAATGCTGTTTTATTTTATTATTTTATTTTATTTTATTTTATTTTATTTTATTTTTTTATTTTATTATTTTATTTTATTTTATTTTATTTTATTTTATTTTATTTTATTTTATTTTATTTTATTTTATTTTCCAGATGAATATAAATTATAAGTAACCACAAATGAGCTAAATTTCTTACAGTCATGTAGCAACTCAAAAACAGATATGAAACAAAAGAACTCGGGAATCTTAATTCATACTCTCTGCCTGTAATTAACATGATACAACACAGCTGTTTTGCAATTATTTTTCACTTTATGCAGTCGTGTATTCACACAGTGTAACTATAACTCCCAACATCATTTTTGTTTTGATGGCATTCTAAGTGTATTTTTACTCATCCAGGTCCATAGACCAGTGATTAAAAATATTGAACATCTTGGATAAAGACACTGAAGCCTATTATCAAAACTTAGTGGTGAACTACATTTGCATTAGAATAGTGTAAAATCAGTTCTCCTGTCTCCGACAGGGATATCAGTATTGTTATAAATAAAATGAGGCAACGTCTGTAGTAAAATATATACCACTTAATTACATCACATGTGCATTCAAAGTTTTCAGGCATGGAAATGTTTTTTTAGATTTGAAATGAAACAACAAACTTACAATTACGTACAGGCTGAGCACAATTTGTTCTAAGTTTAACTAAAGTATGTTAATCATTGAGATACTTTGACAGAAGAGGTCATCCATAGCCATGCAAGGGAAAGAAAGTGCTTCTAACAGAAAATATAAGGATAACATTATCCCTCATGATAGAAGAAAAGAGATTATCTGTGTAATAGTAGGTGTTGACACTGGTGGCATATGGGGTAAAATGTAAAACCAGTGTCACTGCTGAGATTGTACCCATTTGAATATAGTTTCTAATTTGTGCCTCTTGAACATAGTAACTGAAGTAAAATACTGAGTAATTCTTCAAGAGAATTTCTTAAATGTATAACTGTGTGCTGGGGATACTACTGTTTTCTTAGGCTTATTTATGCTGTGTAAATGATTATTATCCCACTTTATGGAGTGCTTTCTGGAGTGGCATGAAGATTCTATACCATATATTTCCCCAGTCTTAAGAGAAAATAAAGAAAAGCATATCTGCTTTTCTGAACATAATTCTGTCTACAACTGAACTGGTTCCTCATCTCCAAGGCTACATCAGTGTAAGAAGCAATATGGTATAAATGGAGATGACTATGGCACTATGGGATAAAGGAACCATACTGAAACTTATTCTATGTGCAAATCACTAGCTTCAACATGTCCTGTACTTTATCAATTCTCTCTGAGTTGATCTTTACTAAAGTGATACGTGTTTAGTCCTGGTTAGAGGCTCCTACTGTTAAAACTGTAAGGCTCTACAGGTAATCTCAATAATTTCCTACTCTTACAATTTCTTGCACTTACTCTTACTGAAGAACAGTGATTATATCTGATAATATATTTAATCTGAGAAAAAAAGTTGTAAGTTATAACTATGATTTTTAACATGTAAATTCTTGATGATTAACATTTCTTCTCATAGGACCTATATTCAAACATGAAAGGCAATACCATCAAAAGACTGATACATGCTTTACACAGAAAGAATTTGGAAGTGTAAGGGTACATAGGAGTGTCTGTTACTTTAGGGGTATCTAGTCAAAGTAGCCACAAAACAGAACATCCAAAGACAAACCTGACAAACGAAACCATCCAGACAACTCCTTACCTGCCAAGTGGTCCATCCATGAAATCCACGTCTCTCCAATTTAGAGACCAGGATATCATTTGGTGTCACGTTTTGCACAAGTCCAGGTAGTCAATTGTTCTTTCACTATCCACCAATGCTGTAATCTCATTGTAGAAGGTCACCTGATTTGTCAAGCACAATTTGCCCTTAGTGATACCATGTTGGTTGTCACCAAACACCTCCTTATTTTCCATGTACCTTAACATAATTTCCAAGAGGATCTGCTCCATGATTTTGTCAGGCACACAGGTGAGACTGGCGGGCCTGTAATTCCCTGGGCCTTCCTTTTTTTCTTTTTAAAAAAAAAAACAAAAAAAAAAACAAAAAAAAAAAAACAAAAAAAAAACCACATGGGAGTTATGTATCCCCTGTTCTAGTCAGTGGGAACATCTCCAGACTTCAACAACTTCTCGTATGTGATGGACAGTGGCTAAGCATCTCATCAGGTCCCACAGACTTCATAACTTTGAAAAATCCATCATATTTCAAAAATCATGGCTGTTGGGTAAAGTCCCTGGTGACTGGAAAAAGGGAAACTTTACTCCGATTTTTAAGAAAGGGAGAAAGGAAGACCCAGGGAACTACAGGCTGGTGAGCCTCGCTGCTGTGTCTGGGAAGATCATGGAGCAGATCCTCCTGGAAGACATGTTAAGGCATGCATGAGATAAAGAAGTGATCCGAGACAGCCAGCATGGCTTCACCAAAGGCAGATCTTGCCTAACCAATCTGGTGGCCTTCTATGATGTAGTGACGGCATCAGTGGACAAAGGAAGGGCGATGGATATCATCTACCTGGACTCGAGCAAAGCCTTTGATATGGTCCCTCACCACATTCTTCTCTCTAAATTGGAGAGGTACGGATTTGAAGGATGGACTGGTAGGTGAATAAAGAATTGGTTGGCTGGTCACAGCCAAAGGGTTGTGGTCAATGGTTCTATGTCTGGGTGGAGGCCAGTCACAAGTGATGTCCCTCAGGGGTCGGTCTTGGGACCAGTGCTCTTCAACATCTTTATCGATGACATAGACGTCAGAATTGAGTGCACCCTCAGCAAATTTGCAAATGACACCAAGCTGAGTGGTGCAGTCGATACAATAGAGGGAAGGGATGCCATCCGGAGGGACCTGGACAGGCTGGAGAAGTGGGCCCATGAGAACCTAATGAGGTTCAACAATGCCAAGTGCAAGGTGTTGCACGTGGGCTGGGGCAAGGTATTTATATAGACAGGGCAAAGAAGAACTTGAGAGCAGCCCTGCAGAGAAGGACGTGGGGATCCTGCTGGAGGAGAAGCTGGACATGTGCCAGTAGTGTGAGCTTGCAGCACTTCACTCAGAAGAGAGAAACAGCAACAGCAGTAATTGATAACAAAGATTATACTACTTAAAGGTTTGATGATGGCAAGGTACATCTGATTACAATTGGAAGATATTAATTGCACACTGCCTAAAAGATGCTTTATACTACTCTAAGACACTAAATGAAAGACATATATATTACATAAACACTACATTACGAATTGGGTAAGGCAGCATTACATTGAGGAAACCCTCTCATTGACTCACAAGATTCCGAGTGGACCCCTTGGCTTTCTAAACTCCTTGCACTGAAGAGGTAAGGAGCCTAGGTGCAGCTGAATACAGTCCTAATCACAGACTTGGTCAGCAGTCTATGTCTAAAGGATCATATGCATTATGTGAATCCTGTATGCTGCTTAGCTTAGATTATGAAGTGTGATCACAAAGCAGCGTTATAGCATGGTAGCAGGCTGTTACTTTCCCAATCTGCTTACTGACTCTCCGTAGCAATAAGAGTCCTCTCAATCTGCAGAAGTAACTTTTGGGAGGTGTCCCTGCCCAAGGGAAGGTCTCAGCGTGCAGCCTGCTGTCATGCCAGGAGAGCTCAAAGGGCTCTTGAGCTGCTCATAATTTATGGGGTAAGATGATTGACTTAATGGTCACACTTACACACAGATGATAATTTTCATCCACATTTGGCTTGAGTTGGACTTTCTTTCAAACTTGTGCAGCACTGGGATAGGAGGTGTACATTGCTCAGACTCTCTTGACTATTTGTCTTTTGTCTCCCCCAAATAAGAGGATAGAGCCATCATTACTGGACACAGGATCACAGAATCGTCTAGGTTGGAAGAGACCTCCAAGATCACCCAGTCCAACCTCTTACCTAATACTAACAAGTCCTTCACTAAACCATATCACTAAGCTCTACATCCAAACATCTTTTAAAGACCTACAGGGATGGTGACTCAACCACTTCCCTGGGCAGCCCATTCCAATGCCTAACAACCCTTTCAGTAAAGAAGATCTTCCTAATATCCAACCTAAACCTCCCCTGGCGCAACTTTAGCCCATTCCCCCTCGTCCTGTTACCAGGCACGTGGGAGAATAGACCAACTCCCACCTCACTACAGCCTCCTTTAAGGTACCTATAGAGAGCGATAAGGTCGCCCCTGAGCCTCCTCTTCTCGAGGCTAAACAACCCCAGCTCCCTCAGCCGCTCCTCATAGGACTTGTTCTCCAGACCCCTCACCAGCCTCGTCACCCTTCTCTGGACTCTCTCGAGCACCTCCATGTCCTTTGTAGCGAGGGGCCCAAAACCGAACACAGTACTCGAGGTGCGGCCTCACCAGAGCCGAGTACAGGGGGACAATCACTTCCCTAGCCCTGCTGGCCACACTGTTTCTTATGCAAGCCAGGATGCTGTTGGCCTTCTTGGCTACCTGAGCACACTGCTGGCTCATATTCAGCCAACTATCAACCAGTACTCCCAGGTTCTTCTCTGCCAGGCAGCTTTCCAACCACTCATCTCCCAGCCTGTAGTGCTGCTTGGGGTTGTTGTGCCCCAGGTGCAGGACCCGGCACTTGGCCTTGTTGAAGCTCATACAGTTGACCTCAGCCCATCGGTCCAGCCTATCCAGATCCTCCTGCAGAGCCTTCCTACCCTCGTGCAGATCGACACACGCACTTAACTTGGTGTCGTCTGCAAACTTACTGAGGGTGTACTCGATCCCCTCATCCAGGTCATCGATAAAGATATTGAAGAGGACTGGCCCCAGTACTGAGCCCTGGGGGACTCCACTAGTGACTGGCCTCCAACTGGATTTTACTCCATTCACCACGACTCTTTGGGCCCGGCTATCCAGCCAGTTTTTAACCCAACGAAGCGTACGCCAGTCTAAGCCACGAGCAGCCAACTTCTTGAGGAGAATGTTGTGGGAAACGGTGTCAAAAGCCTTACTGAAGTCAAGGTGGACCATATCCACAGCCTTTCCCTCATCCACTAAGCGTGTCACTTGGTCATAGAAGGAGATCAGGTTTGTCAAGCAGGACCTGCCTTCATAAACCCATGCTGACTGGGCCTGATCACCTGGTTGCCCTGCAAGTGCCTCGTGATGACACTCAAGATAATCTGCTCCATGAGCTTCCCTGGCACTGAGGTCAAACTAACAGGCCTATAGTTCCGCAGGTCTACCCTCAGACCCTTCTTGTAGATGGGCGTCACATTTGCTAGCCGCCAGTCAACTGGGACCTCCCCTGATAGCCAGGACTGCTGATAAATGATGGAAAGCAGCTTGGCCAGCTACTCCGCCAGTTCTCTCAGTACCCTCGGGTGGATCCCATCCGGCCCCATCGACTTGCGTACATCCAAGTGCTGTAGCAGGTCGCCAAACATTTCCTCGTGGATAGTGAGGGCTACATCCTGCTCCCCGTCCCCTTCCACCAGCTCAGGGTACTGGGTATCCAGAGAACAACTGGTTTTGCCGCTAAAGACTGAGGCAAAGAAGACATTAAGCACCTCAGCTTTTTCCTCATCCCCTTGTAACTAAGTTTCCTCCCGCATCCAGTAAAGGATGGAGATTCTCCTTAGTCCTCCTTTTGGTGTTGATGTATTCGTAAAAACATTTTTTGTTATCTTTAACCGCAGTAGCCAGATTGAGCTCCAGATGAGCTTTGGCCCTTCTAATTTTGTCCCTGCACAGCCTCGCAACAGCCTTATAGTCCTCGTGAGTGGCCTGCCCTCTTTTCCAAAGATTATAAACCCTCTTTTTTCTCCTAAGCTCGAACCACAACTCTCTGTTCAGCCAGGCCGGTCTTCTTCCGCACCGGCTCGTCTTTGGGCACGTGGGAACAGACCACTCCTGAGCCATTAAGATTTCCTTCTTGAAGAGTGCCCAGCCTTCCTGAACTCCTCTGCCCTTCAGAACCACCTCCCAAGGGACTCTGCCAACCAGTGTCCTGAACAGCTCAAAGTCAGCCCTCCGGAAATTCAAGACCGGTTTTACTGGTCCCCTTCCTGGCTTTGCCAAGAATAGAGAATTCTACCATTTTGTGGTCACTCTGCCCAAGATAGCTCCCAACCACCACACCTCCCACCAGTCCGTCACTGTTTGTGAACAGAAGGTCTAGCGGGGCACCTCCCCTGGTAGGCTCTCTTACCAGCTGCGCGAGGAAGCTATCTTCCACGCTCTCCAGAAACCTCCTAGACTGCTTCCTCTGGGCTGTGTTGTGCTTCCAGGATATGTCTGGGAAGTTGAAGTCCCCCACGAGAACAAGCGCTGACGATTTCACAACTTCTGCCAGCTGCCTGTAGAACTCCTCATCCGTCTCCCCATCCTGGTTCGGCAGTCTATAACAGACCCCCACCAGGATGCTTGCCTTGTTGGCCTTCTCGCTGATCCTAACCCACAGAGACTCAACCTTATCATTCCCAGCCTCAAGTTCCACAACATCTAAACACTCTCTAATATAGAGAGCCACACCACCACCCCTTCTGTGCTGCCTGTCCCTTCTGAAGAGCCTATAGCCAGACATTGCAGTACTCCAGTCATGAGAGTGGTCCCACCACATTTCCATGATGGCAACCAAGTCATAGCCTTCCCGCTGCACGATGGCTTCCAGCTCCTCTTGTTTGTTACCCATGCTGCGTGCATTAGTGTAGATGCACTTCAGTCGGGCCATTGACTTCTCCCCCGGCTTTGCCATTGTTCCCCCCGGCACAGCTCCAACAAGCCTTATTTCAGCCCCATCCCCCTTCTTTCCTAGTTAAAAGCCCTCTCAATGAGCCCTGCCAGCTCCTGGGCTAGGATCCATTTTCCCCTTACAGATAGGGACCCGTCAGCAGCCATCAGGCCGGGTGCTGAGCAAAGCGCCCCATGGTCAAAAAAACCAAAATTTCTGTGTTGGCACCAGCCTCTGAGCCACGTGTTAATCAGGTGGGCTTTCCATGTCCACTCTGTACCCCTCCCTGCTATTGTAAGGATGGACAAAAACACCACCTTTACTCCCGCTCCATCCACTAACCGTCCCAGTCCCCTAAAGTCCCGTTTGATAGCCTTCAGACTTCTCTCTTCAATATTATCATTGCCAGCCTGGACTATAAAAAGAGGATAGTAGTCAGAGGGGTGAACCAGGTTGGGAAGCTTTCTGGCAACATCCCTGACCCTGACCCCAGGGAGGCAGCAGACTTCCCTACGGGTAGGGTCAGGTCGACAAATAGGGCCCTCTGTCCCCCGGAAAAGGGAGTCGCCTACAACAATTACCCTTCTGTCCTTCTTGATGGAGGCAGTCTTGAGGCGTGGAATCGACCTCCTTGCCCTAGGTATCCTCCTGGGTAGACTTTCTACCTCATCTTCACCCATCGGTCTCTCAAGCTCTAGGGCCTCAAACCTGTTGTGTAAGGGCACCTGGGAAGGTGGGGGCGGTAGGGTTTAGCATCTCCTGTGAGGTCGAGCAGGGACCTGTCTCTATTCCTCCTTAACTCCTAGGTCCCCTCCCTCTGCCCGACAAAGCAGGGGGTCCACCCCCATTTGGGGTGTCTCACCCCAGTACCTCTCCTTCAGGCCCTGCAGGGAGTTGCTCCACCGGTCTATCTCCCACTCACACTCCCTGATAGCCCTCAACCTCTCCACCTCCTCCCTGAGCTCTGCCACCAGGCGGACCAGGTCATCCACCTGCTCGCACCTCATACACACAGTCCCTCTGCCTCCCTCAGATGGCAGCAACAGGCTCAGACACTCCCTGCATCCAGAGACCTGAACTGTCGCATTTTTGAGCAGGCAGTCAGTCTGGGTGGTTACAGACTTTCTAGAGAGAGCAGTCTGCCTGGTGTAGACCATTGCAGCCCTGCTAGCTGTCGACAGCCATTAGAAGAGTTGTTCGTATGGGCGGGGTGGGGGGTGGGGAATGCTCTGCCCTCTCTGCCCTCCCTGCTCACCCTGCCTGGAGGAACTGCCGCGCAAACTGCTGCGCCACTCCCTTCTGACATGCCACGCCCTGTTTGCCCGCCCTGTTCACCGTGCTCCTGGTCACTCGCGCTCCCTAGGGGCTGCTTTTGAGCGGCCAGGAAGGGGGCACTGCTGGCTCAGCCTACGCCTCATCAGCCTCCCTCGCGAGGGCTGTCGGGTCCTGGCGGCTCCCTCGAGTGGTCTCGATGCCGGAAAAGAAGCCCTGCCTGTCCCAATCCCCTGCTCCACTGCAGAACGCATCTGCCCCGGAGCCGATTGCCTCGGCAAGAGCCGATTGCCTCGGCAAGAGGCCTTCGGTCTGCTCCATGAGGTGCTGTGTACAGTGAAGCACATTTGTTTACAATGAGGCCATAGTTTACAACGTAACCTGAAGCATTTTGTTGACTTCTAGATAAAAATGGTTACCTGCTGTACACATCAGAATAAGCAAGTAGTTGGGGATTTCAAATTACAATCAAATTACAGATTTAAAATATGGGATCAAATTCTAGAGGAGCTTTCTAAAGCAAGATCAAGATCCTCAAACTTATGAACTAATATGATTACACAGATACTAGTATGTTCAGAACATAATTTTATCTTAACATTTAAATAAATATCTTTCCTATATTGTTCACACATCATTTTATCAGTCTCTGAAAAAAAAAAAAAGAAAAAAAAAGTTTAATTTCATGAAAATGTGTATGTATAGTTAGAAATCCTTGACTTAAAATACCTTGAGAAAACAAAGAAAATTAATATAAAATTTCTTTTCAGCTAGGGTTAGAAAAAATAAAATACACTAACCAATAATCACAACAAAAATATTGTGTCATTATATATTTCAATAAGTATCAGCACATTAGACAGTAATAATACAGAGAAATCAATTGGAAAATCTTAAACTGCCAGCTTACCTCTCAAAATGATGACCTTTGCATTCACTTGAAGCTGCATGTTTGATAGCCATTTGTGCTTTCAAGGAAATATAAAAATCAAACAAGCAAAAGGAGCAATGTAATAAAAAGAAGGCTTGAACACCAAGTGTGTGAATCTCATGGCTTAGCATATATATATATATTTAATTTAATATAAAAATCTTATAATTTGTACTTATTTAAGCTAAATTAAATCATTATCTCTCATCATCATCAATAACAATGACAACAACAACAAAACAGGGATTGTTTACTTTTAATTATTCTAGACTTACTGTAGCAATAAATCTATTCTGTGTGAACTGTTTTTCACCTTTTTTTTAGCTGAAAATAGATTGAAACTTGCAGCCAAACTGTCTCTTTTGCAGGACGAACAGACAATCCTCCAAAGCACAACACAGCAAAAATTTGAATAGAAATCAAATGTAAATGTCCTCCAGCCCACGTAAAATGTGAATGATTTCAAGTCATCTTGGCTCAAACAACATTGAAGCATAGCAATTCTTTCTCATGTTTCCTCCCAGAGTTTCCCTGCTTCTATTCCATTTTATTTATTTATTTATTTATTTACATGTCTAAATTCAACATACATCATTGCGGTAAAAAAAAGAGAATGACCTTATTTTTCATTCTTTGAGTATACACTGGCTATTAGTACATACAAGTATGCAATACATAAAAGTATGCTTTATTTCCAATTGACAATAATAATAATTATTATTTTAAGTTTTGTATCCACTATAAACTTTGCTGTATCATGTTTGGAATTAGAAGACCATTTATCCTAAAAAAACACAGTTTCCTTCTTCTTTCTAGAATATTGTATATTTTTCTATGTAGTGCTAAGATAAAGAACATCTTTCCATTCAAGTTATTGCATCAAATACTTGCCATACATAAATCAACACACTCTTGCTTCAGGTCCTTATGAGTGTCTGGCTGCTGCTTCCTGGGAAGAAATCCTTTTCATACAGTAGTTTTCAAAACTAATGTTTACATTTTGTAAAATATAATGAGAAATATCTATTCTTTTCTCCATTTCAAATACATTCAACTGAAAAAATGAAAACTACTGCTTCATAATTATATACTCTTCCATACTATAGTATGGAATATACTAATATTAAACTATATCAGGCACAGAAACAAACACTGTATTTTATATGACAATTTTTGTCAATGAAACTATATTAGATCTGAAAGTCTAAATCCCAGAATCCTTCTATTTTGTTCATGAATCTTTTTACAACATATTGATTTAAAGGAATATTTTGTCTGAAGAAGAGGTGTAAGTACTGTGAAAATAACTACAATAAAACTCAGTTATTTTAATCCTTAAATTGATATTAGCAATTGTAACTGTTAGTCTGAAATAAAGCCCAAATCGAATTGAAGGCTTTAAAGTTTGAGTAGCCTTTCAATTTTTTCATTTGTTGAAGAAAATATTCTCATTCAATAAGATGCTGTCCTTGTGGAACACGTGCAGTTTCAGTGCTTACCAGTGGGATGTTGATTAGCTGTTTTGCTCAATTTTGGTTATTTCTTTTGTTGTGATGTATTCTGGAACCAGCCTATTGATTTAACTGAAATTATAGTACATCATGCAAGCAGAAAACTATTTGAATTATCTGCAACCATTTCTACTACTAATTCAAATTCCCATTGGTCAGCTAGAAGATGTTTCCAGTGGAAATATGGCACAGAACATTTCAACCACAGACTTAATTATTTAGTTCCTGCTTCTTAAAATTATTAGTTTTGTAGTCTATCTAATTGGGAAATTGAATCTGTCTGCCTTCTTGCCTGAAGTAAATTTATTGTAGCCAAATCTTTGGCCAGCATAGGTCATCATATCTCTGCCACTTTTATATTCATTTCTGTCACTGAAGAATTTAAGATCTTTTCTTGTTCAGGATGAAGTAGACCCACTTTTTAGGAGCAAATTCTTGTTTTAACAGTTTTTTTTTTTTTTTTTTTTTCTCATAGTCTCTGTACAGAGAAATACTGACTCTTTGTTTTTGATCCATAATTCAAAATTCAAAATAAATTTTTTTATTTTTTTTTTTCCCTAAATATACTCTTTTTGTTTTACAAAAAAAAATATGATATATGGAATAGTGGATTGATCTCATTATAAAACCTTTGCGGTGATGAGACAGTTTACTCATCTGCTTGGTTACTGGTATAAATTAAAAAATATTCAAGATTAATTTAGTTTATGAGCAGCTTCATGGTTTAAAGTAGCAGATAAGAATAACAAAGGTTCAACATGGCACTACCTTGGACATAATACTTGTAAAATGTGAATATAAGAGTGCCAAATAGTGTGACAACTGTAATGGCTTTTCGATATGCAGGGAAGCTCACACACCATACTAAGACTTACTGTGGTTTCAAAACTCTATTAGCTTCTGTAGAAGAAAATAGTTACATAAATTAGCAAAGCATGAGTGTCAGAGCTAACAGACAGCTATCATCTACTATTTTCATCAGTTTCTCCAAGCCCAATATAGAGCTTGGTTATTTATGTATAAATTAAGCTATAGTTCAAAAGGAGTATATGCTTCCCCTTAGAGTACATTGTTGAATCACAAAATGAGTTGTAAGTGATGACAGTGACACAGAAGGCAACTGCTTTCCTTTTTCTATCAGTCTGGATGCACAATCTCTACCAGAAGTCACATAAGACAATATAGGAACATGAAACTGTGTTTGTAGTATCATGAAAGCAATTTATTGATAATGAAATGGAAGCCCTACTTCCAAACTAGGCATTATTTTAATGGACCAACATGGCAATTATGACTCACTTTAAAGTCCTCATATGGGCAAAGATTTCTTTGAATCAGTCTGTCTCATTTGTATGACATATATATTGCACAGAGGTCAATGCACAACTCAAATGTTTTTGTGATAGTGCAAGTGATCATCAATATCACTATTAAAGATATAATATTGAACTCATTTTGCTCTCTTCAGACATGAGAAAGTATATTCCATAGAGCTGGAAGGAAAGACAGGATCAATTTCTCCAACAGATGTGAGAGCTCATGAAAATTCTTATTTGAAGGTCCCTGTTGGTCTGTGATTACTTACTAAAAAGCTTGAGGAGCTCCTTCTCATAAAATGTCAGCCTCAAATGACAAAAGTTTTAAAGGATAATATTATCCTAGCAAACCACTTGCTTCTTAAATCATGAGGATTGTGAAATCAACAATTTAAAGATTTTTTTTTCCCCATCTGTCTTAAAATCTCTCAGGAATGGATGTTATACAGGATTAATTGTAAAGAAAAATTAACAACAACATGTTTTTTGTCTGTTTGTTTGTTTGTTTTCTCAGGGGAAAGCTCCCCAGTTATGGAAGCTTCTTTCCTATGAGATGTGGCTGTCCCAGCTTTATATACCTCCGTGCTGCTCCTGACACCCTGACAATGCACCTGCTGACAAGAAAGCACCCCAGAAAGATGCCCACAGTGGTCCCTGGGTGCTGCCTCAACGCAAACATGATCACTGGGTGAAGGCTGCTCCTAGTGCCCTATGGGGAGGCTGCACTGCTGACCTGGTTTCAGCTGGAATAGAGTTAATTTTCTACCTAGTAACTGTATTTTGGATTTAGGATGAGAATAATGCTGTTAACACACTGATGTTTTAGTTGTTACTGAGCAGTGCTCAAACTACAAAGTCAAGGACTTTCCAGCTTCTCATACTGCCCTGCCAATGAGGAGGCTGAGTGTGCACAAGCAGCTGGGATGGCACACAACAAGGATGGCTGAACCAGGGTGCCCAAAGGGATGTTCAATACATACTACATGATATCATGCTGAACAATAAAACTTGGGGGAGTTGGCCAGGACAGGTGGCATGGGGGCACTGTAGCTCAAGGACTGTCTGGGCATAAGTCAGCAGGTGGTAAGCAATTGCATTATGCATCACTTGTTTTATATTTATATAGAGATAAAATTATTATTATTATTATTATTATTATTATTATTATTATTATTAATAATAATAATAATAATAATGTTATTGTGTTATTATAGAAGAAGAAGAAGAAGAAGAAGAAGAAGAACAACAACAACAACAACAACAACAACAACAACAACAACAACAACAACAATCTCCCTTCCTGTTCTGTATGATTACACTGACCTTATCTCAACCCATTCCCCCACCCCACTCTGAGGGAGGGTGAGCAAACGGTTGTGTGGTGCTTAGCTGCCTGCTGGGTTAAACCACACAAGCTGCCTAGATTAGGCAGAAAATGGAAGTTTCATTGTTGCTGAAAAATAAAAGAGAAAAAGTAGAAAATATTATTTGTGCAATGCTACCCTTGCATAAAAACACTAGTTTCATTTCATCATTAACTTTATTTAAAGCCAAATGTGTATAGATACAGCATATTTCAAAGTTTACTAGGAAATACATAGCTTCAGTATAGACGGCTTGTTTCTAAATTTCCTAGCCTTTCCACTTTTAATTTCTCTTTGATAAAAGTATAAAAAGTCACTGTTGCAGGGCTGGATTTCCATAAAACTAACATTTTGGCCTTGATTATATTTCCCTTGATTATATTTATATACTTAGTTTTATATCTCCATTTTTAGGAAAATACTCTTTTCTTTGAGTTGAGTGATGACAACCACATCCTGTACAATTTTAATTGATTTGTCATGCTGTCAACAGTCATTCATCAAATTTGTTCTTTTATTTTAGTTTGAATAACATTCTTCTCCTCTTTTCCAGTGGACTATAAGCATGTAGTCCTGCTATCAATACTCCTGTGAATAAGTTTTTACTTAGAAAACCTGTTTAGTTTGACACTCTATATCTGTACTGTCAAAATAAATAAATAAATAATAATAATAACGAAAAAAAAAAATAAAAATGAGAGAAGATCAGAGTTCATTAGCTGGCCTGTAGACTGTAGTATTTCAGTCTGTCTTCTTTCTACCCTGCTTAGGCTCTGGTGAAGACTAGCCATGTCTTTTCTTCTTTGTTCTCAGTCCCTGCTCTCCTCTTGTCCCAAATTGTGCACCTCTGTCCCCAAGGTGCTATTATTTTTTGTGTGTTATTCAGAGCATAGTGACTGAAATAATGTTTGGACAGATTTGTGGCTATCAGAGTAATACTTTTGTAGTGAGAAATTGAGAGATTTTATTGCATGCTTTTTGGTGTAGATGGCGTCAAATAGAGGTATGTGATGGTACCAAGTCTCTGGGGACTGTGTTAGAGAGCAATATAGGGTAAAGGATGAAAAGTCTGTCTTTGTCTCTGGAGAATAAGTCCAACAATGGTGTAGACACAGAACTATGTCAGATTTCAACTTCAAGAGAATTATTTGGAAGAGTCCAAACCACAGCCAGAGAAAAAGCTAATAGTTAAAGATAATAGTTAAACAGTGTGTATGAACAGGCATCTCATCCTCTGAATTGTTCCTGGTCTTTTTTTTTTTTTTTTTTGGCAGTGTAGCTACAACTAGTGGGACTCTGACTGACAACTCAGTAGGGTCAGCTTTAACATTTTCTCTCACTGAAGTGGAAAATATGTGGAATACATATTCTCAAGCCATTTGTGTCCTGGTGTTTCAGATATTGTCATCCTTCCTCTCTGTACCTCTCCAGTTCAGTCTAAATACAACCAATTCCACCCAGAAGATGAGTTTTGTCAGAGTTCTTATTAGAAAGAAACAAAAGCAGGTTACACCAAATCTGTGTTAGATCAACTTATTCACATTTACTAAATTGATCTTATCAGATATTGAGACTTCAAATATCTATGACTGCAAAACAGTATTTGAAGGCTTACTAATTTTGCAACACTGAATTAGATAGTTCAGCAAATTTAAAGGAAAAATCATCTGTATGAAGGCCAAACCATTTCAAATATAGTGCTTTACTAAAGGAGCACGTAGAGCTTTATAACTTCTTCTCACCGAAAGGATTAGTAATAGATTCTCTGTCATATGGATAGCTACTGAAGTAAAATACATTACTAATCAAATTCCATACACCTTTTAGCTCTAAATGGAGATTGTATGTTTGTAGGATATTTTCTGTCAACACATTGTGTATCACAAGTGCACAAGTGACAGCTTTTAGTTTTCATTATGATGTAGTTTAATTTTTTAACTTTTTTGACAACCTTGACAAAAACTTGCTGGAAAGAATATGAAGCATGTGATGCCTGTCCAGTTATGGGACACATGACTAATATCAACTTCAGATTCATCAGAAAATAGGAATGTTTTTTGGTGTTTTTTGTTGTTGTTTGTTTGTTTTTGTTTCCCTGAGAAGGATATTTTTTGTTTAAATATGTTAGATGGAATCTCAGAGTGCTTGTAAAGATGCCATATAATTTCATTAAGTAGTTACTAGTTCTAGTACTGTTTAATTCATCATGTGAAGTTTCCACATCAAAAAGCATTCAGAAGTGTTGTAATGAAAGTCTAATATGTCACATTTTGCTTACTTGTTTCAAGTACAGATAATAGAAAGTGACTCTACAACTCTCGAAAATTATTTGCATTTGAAAGTTCAGAAAAAGGCAATGTTTCAGAAAGATTAATTTTTTTTTCCAAATCAAAATATGTCTTTTCAGTTTGTGGATTGAAATCGAGACATTTTTATTGATTCCTGTGAGTATTAACCTCCTGTGGTGATTTTCAGAACATGTCATTACATTTCTGGAATCAGGCTCCTTCACTAAAGAATACTGCTATGAAGAATATGTCCATTTAGCACCATGTTTATGAAATTCTTAGGATGTGTTGTGGAGTATTTAGTTAGGGAAATATTCATAGACTCTGGCAGAAAGGTCAAATGGTTCTGTAGAATCAGTCCTGAAATACCCAGCACAGAAGTTTCTGAGTTGTTGAAAGAGTAGGTTGTGTACACACACATATGTGGGTGTGTATGATTACATTTCCACATGAGTGTATAATCAAAACTTTAGCCAGCTCTACTTGTATAACTCAGTGATACGGATAACACTTTTTCTTCATGTCCCTGGTTTCTGCTAGTTTCCTCCATAATTAGCATAACTTTTTCCCCTCTGTTTACCCTCCCAAAAATTACTTTGTGAAGTGCCTTTGTGAAGAGCACTCTCACTCAGAGAGTCCCAGCTTGTTTTCATCTTGCTGCCTTCCTGCTCCCATAACAGTACATCTTACTCTGGTTCACCACTTTTGTCCTATGACTCTTAGTGATGCATTCTAGATATTTCATTTTGGGACCAATTGTCAGGTTGAAAGAACTGGCAACAGGGAAATGGTTCATTTGCAGAGCACGTGCCAGGTGTAATGAGCTTCCAGCAGCCAGGAGGAAAGAAAATTGGATTCACTCCTGGGAAAAATTCTGTCCTACTTTTCTGCCAGTTGCTAGAAGCAAGTTGGTCTCTGACTCTCTATCTAAGAGACTTTAAATAAATAAATAAAGTCACCTATTGCCTCTGGGAAGCTTGATCGTTCCCCAAAGCAACTAGAAGTGAGCTGAAAGCCAGAAGATCCTATTCTCTTACATACTGTATTTGCTACTCATGTTCAAAGGTAGAGTGGTTTGTAAATTGTAAAAATTGTAAAAATTGTAAAAACTGTAAAAATTTTAAAAAAAATAATAAATATTTGTAAATTAAAAGAAACTAGAGAAATGATTATTTTAGTCTTCCTTTTATATTTAGTTGAGTGAGGTATGCACTCCATGGGACAATTTATCTGTAGAGCTAGGTAGGTAACTAGGATAGATCAGACAAATTTTCCCCTAAGGTTGCCTATTTTTCTAAAATGAATATAAAAGGCGGCAAGGGAAGTAATTTCAAGTATTAACATTTATCCCCTAGACATCAAAACATGTTGCAACTGAATATGGATATATATCAGTTAGGGAATTAGAGATTACTGTGGAAGGAGTGTTGAGATGACTGATAAATTAGTCCAGTTTCCAAGTTCAAAACAGTACTGCTATTCTGAAGATAACAATACATATCACCCATTACCAATTGTTAACAGTATTTTTATTTTTTTGGAAGCTGTTATTACTTTCTGATTATATTCTGTATCAGCTGAGAGTACACAATACCGCAGAGCTGATGCTTTGTACTTATTGCTGGTGGCTGTGGACTTTGCCGTGTTCTTCACCATATTAAAATTGGCCAGACATAAATGTTCCTTGATGTTAAATAGCAGAATTGAAGTGAGCAAACTCTTTTTTCCTCATCATTTTTCTCATTCCAGATATTCTTTATGCTCCTGGTCCCTTTCCTGCAAAAATGGAAGGATCATATCTGCCTCTAATGTAGTTCAGCTTATTCTGGGAACTAAAACTAAACTAAACAAAAGACTGGTTCTGATTTTGTCAGGCACCTTTCCTACTTCTTCTGCATCCTCTGTTTTTATCTTGCAGATTTTACTACTTGCACATTTTCCAGTTCTCCTTTTGTGCAAATAAAACACAAGTTTTCCTTCGCTTCTTTGTCATTATGTGTTTTTTAAACACTTATATTTAGCTATGCCACTAAATGCCTACACACTGCTGTTGGACATGTTATTTTGTTGTTCCTATGCTAGATTTGGGGCTAGCAAAATACTATTTATACCTTGCTTAGTCTGCAGTCTGTTCTGTTTCTTGAGTGCAACAGGCCTCTGTTTTGTCTAAAAAGCTGAGGCAAATCTCCTGCTTACTTCTGCGAAGATGCCTATGAATCATAAAACTTGAGAATGAAGTCTTTCTCTGATATTATTTAGAGATAAATATTACCAGATATACAAGCATATCTACCCTTAAAAAATAATAAAATAATACTATTAATAAACAACCTCTTATTAAACCCTGCTACTGTTTTGTTTATGTTATTGTTGTTGTTTTCCTAGATAGCTTTATTAGGAAGACAGGATACTCAGATAAGAGCATAAAGACTTTATACAACACTTACCATCAGGTTAAAACCATGGTCATTTGTTTTCTTCCTCTATATAGATCAGCTTCTCTAGGATCAAGTAACTGTTTTGCTATAAAATGTATTCTTTAAGTCCTTTAGGTAATTTAAGTGCTCTGTCAGCCTGTCAGTAATGTGGCTGTTAGTACTGAGATGTGACAGGTCACACCTCATAACTTATGAATTACCATTTTGTCTTTTAGACAATGTGCTATACTATATAACCTCTCATGTCTCCTGCAAGCACACTGGGCAAAACTTGTATGGACCATCAAGTCACAGCAAAGTCTTACTGTTTTGCTATTGTTCTAGCTCCTGTGGTTCAAGAATTTTAGCTGATAGCAGGCAACCAGCTCCTTTTGCAGCTCCTGTGGAGTTTTGCTCAATGGTGTGTTGAGAGAAAATAATGTTTTCAATAGATTTCCATGAAAGTATTTGTTGCTGACAACTTGCCTTTAGCTGTCAGACTGTAAAACTGCCTCCACCTAAATGACTGACCAGCCAAATACATTTAGGATTCTATTTATAAAAGGGCAGGCTTTAAAATAACAAATGTAGATTTTCCCTGTCTAGACATAACCACAGGAAGCAAGAGATATGACAAAAAATTATTCAGTGTGCGTCATCACTCTAACAGATGTACAGGTGCATTTGGCAAGTACCTTTTAGTGCAAGACATAGTGAAACCGAACACAATTTCATTTTCACCTGCTCTTTTGGTAAACACCTGTGATCTGCTGGCATGTATTTGGCAGAAGTAGCGAGAAATTTGGATAATTATCCTTAGCTCTGTGAACTGTGCTATCATTTGAGACTTTTAGCAATTTTGCACCAAATGGAATTGACTTCCTGCATGGTTTTAGAATAAGAAACATGTTGATACTTCAAACATTTTATTTGCATTTTTATGTGTAACATTGAATTCTAACAAAAGCATGTAAAAACACCCCTACAGATTAGGAATAAGAACAATAAACATTTTGTTGATCTTGATCAACCTACATTTTCAGAATATTGGAAGTCTTCAGGGAGACCAGTTTTTTTCATGCAAGTTAGGCTTACCCTCCTGCTAACTTAGTTGTGACAACTTTTGGGCATTAGTCAAATATTTCTCTAATACAGCATTCTTTTCTGTGAATGCATTGGGTTTATGTGACACTGGTTTAATAGCAGGGGGCTGCAGAGTTGGCTTCTGTGAGAAGAAGAGTCCAGCAGCTGCCCCATGTCAGATCAGAGCCAATTCCAGCTGGCTCTAAAGTTGACCCACCACTAGCCAGAGAGGAGCCAATGAATGACGTTGGATGTGCCTCTGGGAGAGCATATATTAAAAAAAAAAAAAAAAAAAAAAGCTGTGAAACAGCATCTGGGAGAGACAGGAGTGTGAAACAACCCTGCAAACACAAAGGTCAGTGCAGAAGGAGGGGAAGGAGGTGCTCCAGGCGCTGGAGCAGAAGTTCCCCTGTGGCCTGTGGTAAAGCCCCTGGTGGAGCAGGCTGTCCCCCTGCAGCCCTTGGGTCCCACATGGAGCAGATCTCCATGCTGCAGTCCATGGAGAGCCCCCACAGGAGCAGGCCCCGGGCCAGAGCTGCAGCCCGTGGAGAGGAGCCCACGCAGGAGCAGGGGGTCTGGAGGGAACTGACACCTGTGGGGGACCCATGTTGGAGCAGTCTGCTCCTGACAGATGGACCCCATGGTACAGACATGTATTGAAACAGGTCTTGGAGAGCTGCTGTCCGTGGGAAGCCCACACTTGATCAGTTTGTGAAAGACTGTATATCCCACGTGAGGGACTCCACATTGGAGCAGGGGAAAAGAAAAGAAAAAAAAAATCAGTCAGAACAAAAGTGTTCCAAAGAATTTTGAAAAGAAAACAAAATATCAGATCTCATTAACTATTGAGCAGGCAAAAAAAACAGCAAATTTTTGGAACAGGATTTCCCATCACCTAACTGAAGACCTTCAAAGGTAAGTATGTGAATTATGCTACTTGCACTGTGTGTGTCAGAATTAATTAACTTTCTTTAGGAAAAAATCCCTTAGAAGGAAGAAAGGAAGATAATTCTGATATACTGTAAAACTCTCTAGATTCTCCTATCTGTTTTAGGAAATTAGAGGGGAAAAAAAAAAAAAAAAGTTCTTTTGAGAAAGGGATAGTACCTTATAGATATTTTTGGAAAACAAAATTTTACAAAATATTAAATGTCAGAATTTGGATATTTTTTCACTAGTTTGAGAACAACAAAAATATAAAATTTTGCCATTTTGTACATGCTTATCTGAAAATAAGTGAATAACAATATAAAACAATACAATAACAAAGTGAAGTAATGTTTAGGACAGAATTTGAAAAGCAATTGCTGTTTGTAAAAATATATGTATTAAAAAATCAAAAGCATTTTTATCAGCTAGGAACAGCACTCATTTTAAACATCTTATTTTGATGGTATTGTATTCCTGTTATAAAATTGCTTTCAGATTATTTGTTTTCATAACCAGCTCTAAACATATCTCTCCAGTTTAGTTAAAACAATTTGCAATTGTGTTTGTTTGCTTGTTTGTTTGTTTGTTTCTTGGTTGTTTTTTAAGATATTATATCTTAGAGTTGGATATATGAAGTGTTTTTTTTTGTTTTGTTTCTGTTTTTGTTTTTCCCCGAGAAAATCCAGGTGATCCAGAAACAATTAAACACTATTTTCTCTCCTTTTCTTCTAATTTCACTTTTCTTCACTTCCTCCACTTTTGTAAATATATTACTAGCTCTAATTCTTACTTTTATACCTTGGTAAACATTATATGTATATATATATATAGGTATATATATGCAAATATATATAATCAACATCTAACTTTTAAATTCTATATTTCCGTTTTTTTTTTTTTTTTTTCAGATCTCTTATTTCAGATATTGTTTCTCCTTACAGTCCCTTTTGATCCACCCCCTCCTCCCCTTTTTGTTGTTATTAGACTATATTTACTCTGTGAAGACACTCCTTATCCAGATTTCTAACCAGGGCAGTTTTCTTACAATTCAGTTTGTCATTGAAGCAATTTGTATACTGACATTTAAAAAAGGACACACTGTTCTTTAATAATTTCCTCCTTACATTTATCTTGACCTTGTTCTTTTCTGCCTATTATTTTCTTCTTTCTCCTTCATTCTTATCTCTATTATCTCTTTTGTTTTTCCCTGATTTTGTCTTTTTTTCTTTGTAATCATACAATTCTTGCATTTTACAATTTATTTTTTTCCATATATGTTCAGTCTCTTATTTCCATTACTGTAGTAAGCTCACTTTCAAAGAGACAGTAAAGCTTTTTCTTTTCTGAATTCAGCTTCAAAACAAACAAATTTAGGGAATGAATCAGAACTTTTTTTCTTTTTTCTTTTTTTTTTTGTGATAAGTGTAGCATTTTTCACAAATTACAGATGTTAGAGCGAAAGTGGGGATTTGTTTTCCCTTTATTGTCAATAAGAAAGGCAAATTTTCAAAAAGAATATAAACATTATAGACCAGTTCTCAAACAATTGATAGGCTAAATATGATGCTATAGGACTGTATTATAGGAAGCGGAAATGGAGGTGAAACTATTTTAAACTGTAATTTTTGCTTGTTATTTAATGTACCATCTGCTTTATTTTTTTTTTCCAGGTTATCAGCATAAACATTAAACTTCTTCTTTCTGTTTTAGCTAACACAACAAACCAGAAGAAACTTCTAGAATTGTCATGAATAATGTCTGGACATTGCAAGTAAAAGAGTGGGAAGCCAACAAATAGCACTGTGAGATCACACGGATGGTTCAGGGGGAGGTATGTGAGATGACTGAACTTAGATGGAAGTATGAGGGGCCTGCTGGGAAAATGATTATCAGATTCTTTACAGATGGAATGTATTAACAATTGTACTAATTGTTTCTGCTCACGTATATATTCTGACTAGTGCTTTCATTATTAAGCAGACAGAAAAGATAGGATAAGGAGCTTATACCAAACTTAGTCTTAACACAAAACAGTCTAAACTGACTTCTGTAAAATATGGAACATGAAAAGAAAAAAAAAAAAAAAAAAGACAGTAGCCCTTTCTGTGACCCAGGGGCTGCAGTAGTGTTTTATCAGACTGGGCATGGACATCGAAATGACCCTAGGATTCCCACTGATGAATGTAGCTAAGAATAAGAATAACAAGCTTGTTCTCCTAAGGGGGAAATGATTCCTTATTGCTTTGTTATTTGACTTCATCTCAATTGATGAAAAAGCACTTTTGGCAGCCCGGATGGAGATTATGTTTTCATCCTTCCAGCTGAAATGAAAGCAATGATGAGAAAAGAAATCATAATGAGCAGTGACAGAGTTCAAAAAATGTTGAGACAAAAGAAGCAGCAGCTCATTTTTACCTACAAGATTCAGCCTAAAATTATGACAAGAATTAATGTGAAATTACTGAAAAAGTGTATTCACCAAAAAGAAATTGATAAATCCAAAACAAACAAAGAAACAAACAACAATGACAAAAACATGCTCCTTCAGTGCCTCCTTTATGAGTTTTTCAAACTTTTAAGAACTTTAAAATCTTTATTCTCACGACATTAAATAACCTGCGTTATTCTGCAGTTTCCTTTATATTGAAGTCAGCAGGAGCCCAATATAGAGTTTGTCCCATAAGTTGGAAATTAGTGATATTGAACGTTGATGATTTTAATATTTTTGCATTCAAAGTTATAAAATTGTTCTGTTTGATTGCATTATTAAACATGATTATTCGATTCAGAAGTCAAAAAAATAGTTGTAGGGAACTGTCCTGGTTTCATCTGGGATAGAGTTCTTTCTTCCTATTAGCTGATCTGGTGCCGTGTTTTGGATTTAGGGTGAGAATAATGCTGATGTTTTAGATGTTCCTGAGCTTACACTAAGTCAAGGGCTTTTTTAGCTTCTCATACTGCCCTGCCAGTGAGCAGGCTGGGGGTGCACAAGAAGCTGGGAGGGGACACAGACAGGACAGCTGATCCAAACTGTCCAAAGGGATATCCCATACCATAGGATGTCATGCTGAGCAATAAAACTTGGGGGACTTGGCTCAGGGCAGGGAGGCTGCTGCATCGGTTATGGCTGGGCATAAGTCGGTGGGTGCTGAGCAACTGCATTGTGCATCACTTGTTTTGCATTTTAATATTATTATTTTGTAATATTTTTATTCCCTTCCATTTTTGTCCTATTAAACTTTATTTGTCTCAACCTACGAGTTTTTTATTTTTATTTTTATTTATTTTTTATTCTATCCTCTATTCCACTGGGGGGGGGAGGGGCAGGAGTGAGCAAATGTCTGTGTGGCACTTGCCAGGTTAAACCACAACAGAAACATTAAGTCTAATTTTAAAAGAGACACATCGTTTCCAAAGCACTTTGATATTTTCTATGTTAAAAGTCACTATTGACTGTATAAATGCTATTTTAATTTTATGGGTGCCACATGTGCCTTTCAGTTTCTAATGTGATAATTTGACTCTAACTGGCCAGATGATAATTTTTTTTTCACACCTAATTTCCCAATGAAATTTATCCTTATCCCTTCCCTTCCCTTCCCTTCCCTTCCCTTCCCTTCCCTTCCCTTCCCTTCCGTTCCCTCTTTTCCCTTCCTTTCATACTGCTTTAGAGGTGAAGGGTCACAAAATCACACTGAATCACAGAATGGTTGAAGTTGGAAGAGAACTCTGGAGATCATCTGGTCCAACCCTTCTGCTCAAGCAGACTAACCTAAAGGAGGTTGCCCAAGACCATGTCAAGATGGCTTTAGAATATCTCCAAACAACTTCTCTGGACAACCTGTTACAGTGCATGGTCACCCTCACTGTGAAGAATTGTTTCCTCATCTACAGACAGAACCTCCTGTGTTTCAGTTTGTGCCCATTGCCATTTTTCCTGTTAAACTGAATCACTAAAAAGAACCTGGCCTGTCTCTCTCCTTTATGCATTCTCCCTTCAGGTACTTACAGACATTACAGACCTTACTGGTAAGATCCCCTCTGAGCCTTCTCTTCTTTGTTGTGTGCTGGAACAGGCTCTCCAAGGACGTGGTCACAGCACCAAACCTGTCAGAGTTTGAGGCGTTTGGACTATTCTCTTAGTCATATGGTCTGAATTTTGGCCTGTGTGGTACCAGGAATTGGACTTGGTGATCCTTGTGGGTTCCTTCCAACTCGGGATATTCTATGATTCTGTGATTCTTTAGGCTAAGCAGTCCCAACAACCTCTGGCTTTCCTCATATGAGAGATGCTCTAATCCTTTAATCATCTTCATACTCCTCCATTCATATCTCTTGTAATAAGGAATCCAGAACTGGACACTGTACTCCAGGTAAGGCATCATAAGTGTTGAGTATAGGAGAAGAATCACCTCCCTTGATCTGCTGGTAATATTTTGCCTAATGCAGTCCAGGATACTCTTAGTCCTCTTTGGGAAAAAGGCATATGGCTAGCCTACATTCAACTTGAGTATACCAGGATTTCCAGATCTTTTTCTGCAAAGCTGCTTTCCAGATGTTTGGCCCCCAACAACCATGGGTTCCCAGAGTTGTTCCTACCCAGATGCAGGACTTTACACCTCTCCTTACTGAACTTCATCAGTTTCCTGTCAACTCATTTCTCCAACCTGTCCAGGTCACTCTAGATGGCATCATGACCCTGTGGTGTATCTGTCAGTCCTCTCAGTTCTCTGTCTTCTGCAGACTGGCTGAGGATACTCTGCCTCATCATCCAGATCATTAATGAAAATGTTATACAGAACTGGACCCAATATGACCCCTGGGGTACACTGCTAGCTCCTGGCTTTCGACTAGACTTTGTGCCACAGATGACCACACTCTAGGCCCATCGATTCATCCAGTTTCAGTGCAACTCAATGTCTGCCTCATAAGCATAAAATTTTGTGATAATCTGTAACATTTATAATGTGATTTGAGAATGGAGATTACTGTGTATATTATGATGCTCATCACACAGATATGTAGGTTAATGTGTTTAATATTAAAACCAAAACTAATGAACTAGTCATAGTGTTGAAAGAGTCCCAGTTGGAAAAAAAAAAAAAAAAAGTATCTTACATTTTTAAGGGTAATACTCTTTCCTTTATTATACTCTAGAGTTAAGTTAATTTATCTCCTTGGATTACTCACAAAGCAAAATCTTAACTGAGATGATTAAGGCTGAAAGAAAAATATCACCAAAACTAAGTATTTATTTCACTGAATTAACTATGACATTCCAGTTAAAATATATTACTTTGTACATCTTTGGAAAAGTGGTTTGAAGAGTTACATATAACCTGCATGAAGGAAAAACAAACAAACAAACAAAAAAGCAATATTTCAAAATATATGAATCTCTGGGACCCAATTAAGATAGTTGGTAGGAGAGACAGTACATATAATGAAATAATAGAATTTTCACCTTGAGAGAACTACTTGAAATTTCCCTTCAGTCTAAACTGAAGTTCTAAACTGAAACAGGTTTTCTGACCTTAACTTCAATGATTTTTCTCATAAGAACTAGCATATTTTGTACAAAGGTTGTCTCTGCTTTGTCTCTGTCTAAAAAACATGGAAGAAAATAATAGCACAGGAAGTCAGGAAGTGGCCTTGAGACTCCTTAATATCTGTACAGAAGAATAGGGATTGTTGTTGTTTGTTTGTTTGTTTTATTTTGCAATGCCTATGAAATCTACAAAGTTCTTTTGAATGCAAATTAAACATTAAAAAAAAAAAAAAGTATTAAACAAAGATTAACAGGAAGTCTTAGTTCCTATAATTTTAAATGGAGTTTGAATCATTGCCATGCTGCAGAACAAAACTTTTTCAAAATCAAAAATAACTAAAAATGTTTAGCCATTACAATAAACAGTAAACCAATTATTTATTCATTTGGTGAACAAAGTTCACAAAAATATAGAGGAAAGTGACAGAAAAATGATGAGAGGTAATCTATTTCCCCTGATGTTTATTTTTTTCTGACAAATACTCATAATTTCATAACCTTTCTAGAAAATCTGTTTTAGTTCTCAAGTATTCTTAAACTTAGAAGAGTTTTGAGTTTTTATTGTTGTTTTGTTTTGTCTTCCTAAAATCTACTTTGAGACATTTATTTTGCTGAACCTCAAGCTTATTATCTACTACCTAGAATCTAACAGTCTTTTACAGCTGCTGGATAGAAGTAACTATTTCCGGGGGACTGTTTATCACATTCCAAGACAACATATGAATTAGGGCAGATAAAACACTGTATTCAGTGGCCAGATCATCCAGTGGTGTTAAACAGAATTTTGAAAGACTTAATCAGACTTAAGTGTTTAACTTTTAGATATATAAATTTCATCCAGCTCTATCAGCCTTCATGAGAGAACAAAATCTGTTAGGAAGGACAAGCTAAAGCCACCGAGAAGATAATGCAAGAATAAGATGATTTTAAATTTGGAAAATAACTTATTATTCCAATAATATAGCATCAAGAATCTAAATCTCAAGTATGATCACAAAACAAAGCTTTATTCACGAATATATGTGATACTCTGATGAGATTTGATATTCTGGATCTGGAAGGGAGACAGACCAGTGAATGAGTAATGTTGGCTAAGACTGTTAAAGCATAACAGAACTGAAAAAAAAAACAAACCCACAAGTACTAGACTTTTATTATTGGTGGTGGTGGTAGTTGCTGTTGTTTTAAGGACACTAATTTCCTACAGCATCACTCAGCGGCAGGATATTCACAGAATTCTGTACAATGAAGTTAAGCTACTTTTGCTCATAGACTTTGATAGCATCACATACATGCTCTGCCTTAGCAGATGGTGTTTAATTCTCATCTTCTACTCTGTGGAACTAATACCATACAAGTGAAGATTTGCCTTGAGGTATTCTCTGTAATGTTTCATTGGCTGACCTCTCAGCCATTCACTGTATTTTAACAAGTGACAGAAAATAGCTTCAGGCCATCTCTCTTCTGATATACGGACCAGATGGCTGAACTAGCATAGACAAGCCTGAAGAATCATTACTTTGATGCTCAATATTTGACAACACTTTGAAATGTTAGTGTTTGGAAGCTTATCCTACTGTTTTATACCAGCAAGGACATGAAGAAAACATAATTTGACTAAGATGACTGATGTGATGGTTGAAGACTGTTCAAAGCCTGTAGCTGTACAGAAGAATAATGATTATAACCAGGCAATGACAAATTTTAGGTGAAATACAGATTTTAATAGAACTTAAAGTATATGCATGTGATAGCACTCACACATTTTATACCCTCTCAATATGACAAAACGGTTGTTAAGATAGCTATCCAGCAGGGAGCCTTTCAGTGTACATCCCCTGTGAGAGAGGACATTGTGAATGGAAGAAAAAAGTCAGAATAGTGTGTTGGTGGTTCTAGCATTTTCATCTTGTCTTCAGAACAAGTTGGACATTTTTGTCTATGCTGTAGCTTTTCTGTTGCTATTTCCACATAAGAAATTTATTTGACAAAAACAATCGTTTTCAGAGTAAAAATATTCCATTTTACGTTCAAGCACTTTGTTGTTGTTGTTGTTTTCTTTTGTTCTTCTTAAATATGGAGAAATAACCTACTGACAGGGGTGACTTTATGCTGAAATGGGAAGCCCAAAGGCTATATGCTGTATGGGTTTGAGCAGGGTGATGCAACTCTTTAAAAAATTAGTCCCAAATACGCAGAATAGGTTTTCCCCTTTGATTGTAGGAAATAATTTTTAACGCTTTATTGGACTGAGTACATTCATTCTTTTTTACACTTTCTGTTCCTCTTGTTTGTATATGCACAACTTCAATACTTACAGTTGTCTTTTATGCCCATGATGCCTAAAAATGTAATAATAAGGTCTTAAAGCTGGTTGTTGTGTAGTATGATTTGAGACGACTAATCTGAGGAGAAAAAGACTCAGAAACTTCTGATCATGTAACACTTATATTTAGGTATAACAAAAAGAGTAGCTTTTACAATACAACCCAACATATCATGCTTTATTTTAAGATTATGTTCTTGTAAAAACATAAGCTTTGTGACTTTTTAGAGGTGTGTTTTGTCCCAATTTTATGATGGGCAATTTAAATTGAAAGTTATGAAGATGCTAATCATGAAAGAAGAAAAAAAAAAAAAGACTGGAATATCTATGGACACTGAAAGGAAGAAAAATCACTTTCAAGACAAGACATTTTTTCCAGTTTCCTCCAATCAAGAAAGAGGAGTATGTAATCCAATAATAAACTAGATGGCCTACTCTCAGCTTTACTGGTTGGAAGGTTTTGAGCACAATTTGTGGGTAAGCATAATGAATTCAGCATTGTATAGAAGACTGATTTACAATAAATCTGATAATTATTCATCTACACTTACTTGGTAAATCTTATCTGTAGGGATTGATTTGAATGTGCAGATCAGCACACACTGGTTGTTGATCTTCAGTCATGGGATCTGAGCCATAAGGGCACATTTTAAGTTGAAAATAAGTGAGTTTCTTTTACCTTCATTGCTGCAGGGGGAAAGAAAAAATGTCAAAGTTCTGTAATTTTTAATTGTCAAAAGCAGTTAAATATTATATATAATTCAAAAAAATGTATAATGCAAATAAGCTATTAATGGTAAAAAAAAAAAAAAAAAAAGATCCAATATATCTAGACCAATGTCTCAGATTTGTCTAAGTATTATTTTGCCATTTACATAAACTTAACTAATTTCTTGAAAGGTTATGATCTTGAGTCTTGAGATTTAGTTTGACAAATATTGTATATCTTAGTACATACATTGACAGTAACTTCTGATTACCTTTACAGTTGGATTAGATAAAGCCATGAAAAGAATAATAATTAGAAAAAAAACAATATATGAAGCAAGATTGGAGAGTACTAACGGAGGTGTTTATATATTTTTGTTTACCTATAAGTAAACAAAATTTACCTAAATCTATTTTTTCAGTCAATGTATTGAATTCAGCTTTCTAATCATGGCTGGCTATTTTTGGTACTTTAGGATTTCTTAGACATTAGAAAAAGAGTAGCAGATATAACAAAGGACCAATGGGAGACTTGTTCTGGACCAAGAGGTGGAAGTCGAGAGAATACCTGGCATCATAACATGGCATCCTTGTCTAGGCAATTATTTTTTCCAGTGGACAAGAAAACCAAAAAAGCTTAGACTTTTCATGAGCTGAGTAAATGCAGTTGTCTATAGTCACATTGTTTCTGAGAGGGTACCTACTTTCTGATATTTCATCAATGGCTGAAGGAAAAAGTCGATTGTAAGAGCAAAAAAATTATTCAGTCTGACATTTTGCAAAAGACAGAGGTTTCCTGCTACATTGTAGCTCCTTAAATGAAGGGACATAGCTGAGAAAAACAATCAAATTTATTTTAAAATTTCTAAGCTAGAAAATATATCAAAATCACAGCGAATTTCCCTTATTGGTACTTATTCTCACTCTTAGAAGTTTTTTTTTTTTTGTTTGTTTGTTTTGTTTTGTTTTGTTTGTTTTTCTTTCTTTTTTTTTTTTTTTCCCATTCTTTACAATTTCTATTACCATTCTTTGGATTTTGCTTTTCTGCTATACTGCCTAGCCATCTAATCTCAAATTGTTCTTCATGTAGATACTTATAGTCTCTGACTTTTAACCTCTTAATCTTTCTCAGAATAAACTAGATTTATGCAAACTTTGAATTGCTCAAAATAAAGCACACTTTCTGAACATGTAATGATTTTCTTGTCTCTTATCAACTTGTTTTTTGGTGGTGTTTTTTATTATTTTTTATTTTATTTATTCTTGAAATATTCTCCTTTAAGTGTCCCTTTAAGCTGTTTAAAACAGAACTGGAGAGATCATCCAAAAGTAAAGTAGTCACAGTAGTCATTTCAAGATTGATTTAGATGCCTTAAAGTTGAATCTCTTCAAAAGGATTGCACTGAAAATGTTTTCTCAAATAAATAAATTAGATTTGCATTTTTATTTTTAATAAACTCCAATACACAAAAATAATTCACTGAAATTTTTAGAATGTCACTTGAAGCGATATACAGCACCCCATATAAGTTGGAACTGAAGTGCATTAGGGAAAAGATTTTAAAATTAATGATAGATCTTGGATTGCCCAGTCCTCTGAGTCAGATGACTGTGACTGGGGGAGCAGTGACTTTCCACAGGTGGCCTCCAAAATTGCAAGGGACTTGTTAGTTACATCAGTTGAATGTTCATATATCCATTTGGCCTGACAAGGTTTTCTCCAGAGTACCAAAGGGAGGTAGCAGATGTTACAGCTGGACCCCTCTCAACAGTTTACCAAAGGCCTTGGGAGGCTGGGGAGCTCCCTGCTGGCTGGAGGTTAGCCAATGTTATACTGATCTACAAGAAGGGTACAGGAGAAGACACAGGGAACTACAGACCTCTTAGTTAATCTCAGTACCTGGAAACAAAATATGGTGAAGATTATCCTGGATACTATTGAAAGACATTTCAAAAGCAAAGCTATTATCAGTCATAGTCTACTAGTTTGATGGAAAACAAGGTGGTGGATATAAAATTTCTGGATTTTAGTAAAGCTTTTGATGTCATCCCTCACAGTAGACTTCTCGACAAATATGTCGTCTGTGAGCTGAACAGGTTCATGCTATGCTGGGTGGTGAACTGACTAAATGGCAAAGCTCAAAAGATCATACTGGATCAGGCTACATCTGGCTGGTAGCTTGTCACTAGCAGTTTTCACCAGGGCTCAGTTCTAGGCTGCTTCCATACAACATTTCAGGCAACATTTCTGTAAAACACTTCAGGCAACAAAGGAGGGGTGGTGGCATGTCTCTCCATATTACAGAGTGTTTTGATGTTGCTGATCTCAGGGTTGGGAATGATAATGTAGAGTCTCTGTGGATAAGGATCAGGGGGTTGGCCAACAAGATGGACATTCGGGTGGGGGTCTGTTATAGACCGCCAAACCAGGATGAAGAGATGGATGAGGAATTATATAAGCAGCTGGCAAAAGTCACTCGATCATCAGGGCTTGTCCTCATGGGAGACTTTAACTTTCCAGACATATGCTGGAAATACAATATAGCCCTGAGGAAACAGTCTAGAAGCTTCCTGGAGCGTGTGGAAGATAGCTTCCTGACTCAGATGGTTAGTGAGCCTACTGGGGGGTGCCCTGCTATACCTCCTGTTCACAAAGAGAGAAGGGAGAGAAGGACCGGTGGTATATATGGTGGTGGGGAGCTGTTTTGGGCAGAGTGACCACAAAATGGTAGAGTTCTCTATTCTTGGTGAAGTCGGGGGGGAGTAGGGGTGGGGGTGGGGAGGGGCAGTAAAACTACTACCTTGGACTTCCGGAGGGCAGACAATGAACTGTTCAGGACACTGGTAGGGAGGGGTTTTATAAATATATTAATGGCAAGAGGAGAGCTAAGGAGAATCTCCATCCTTTACTGGACACAGGAGGGAACATGACTACTGAGGATAAGGAAAAGGCTGAAGGTCTTAATTCCTCCTTTACATCTGTGTTTACTAGTCAGACCATTTATCCTCAGGGTACTCAGCCTCCTTAACTGGAAGTCTGGGATGGGTAGCAGAAGAACACCTTCCCCACCCGCCCCCCTCCCACTCCCCACCCCCCCACCCCCCTTTAGAAACTAGAAGGTCATTCAAAAAAGTAAAATATTAAAACATTAAAATATTTAAAACATTATGAAATGTTTGGTGTAATACACTGTTATGGAAAGAAATATCTTTAGATGAATACGTGGAGTACCACCTGGAGTGTGGCTATGTTTGATGGTGTGTTGTGGTTTAACCTGTCAGGAAGCTAAGTGCTACACAGCTACTTGCTCACTGTCCCCAGGTAGGATGGGGGGTGGGGGATAGAAAATCAGAAAAGTAAAAGTGCAAGAACTCTTGGATTGAGATAAAGACAATTTACAAGGTAAAGCAAAAGCTGGGAGTGCAAGCAAAGCAAAACAAGGAATTCATTTGCTACTTTTAAGGCCAGGTTGGGTGAAGCTTTGAACAACCTGGCCTAGTGAAAGGTGTCCCTGCTCATAGCAGATGGTTAGAATTAGATTTCAGAACCCTTTAAGTTCCCTTCTAACCCAAACCATTCTGTGATTGAATGATTTTGATTCTACTTCCCATCAGCAGGAAGATATTCATCCACTTGTGAGAAAACAGGGTTCATCATGCCAATGGTATCTTGGCAAGAAAAATTCCATCGTCAAGGTTTTGGCAAGGACAGGGTTAATTTTATTCATAGAGGCTCATACAATGCTGTGCTTTGCATTTTAGATGAAAATAGAGGTGATAATACACCAATGTTTTCAGTTGTTGCAGAGCAGTTTTCTGCTTCTCATGCTGCCCTGACAGTGAGGAGGCTGAGGGTGCACAAGAAACTGGCAGGCTATGTGATGCAGACTGACCAAAAACATATTCCATACCATAAGACATCATGCTCAGCAATAAAAGCTGTGGTAAAGAAGGAGAAAGTGGGGGAAGTTTGGGGTGGTATCATAAACATTAATTCAAAATGAAATATTAAATGTGGATTCAGAATGCATCAGCAGTTCACATAAAGCTCTTGTAAATATAATAAAACACAGCTGAACTAGAAAGCATTAGAAATCAAATATTCTAGGGCATTAAAGGGGAGCAGAACGGATTTAAAAAAAAAAAAAAGGGTCTGCAAAATATTTTTAAGGGACAGCAAAGCTTGATGTTGTAGTGGTTTCAGTCAAGTGGGCAGCTGAGCTCCACCACAACTGCTCTCTTACTCCCCCTTCTCAAAGGGAAAGGTGGAGAAAAATATGATGCAAAGGGCTCAAGGGATGAGGTAAGGACAGGGAAATCACTTAACAATTATCATGATGGGCAAAACAAACTCAGAGTAGGGAGATTAGTAAAACTTGCTGCGTATTACTAACAAGCTAGGGAAGTGAGGAACAAACTAAAGAAACCAAAAACACCTTCCCCTCATCCACCTTCTTCTACATCCTCTCCCCAAGCGGGGCAGGGGAAAGAGGGAATGGGGGTTGCAGTCAGTCTATAGCACTTCGTCTCTGCCGCTCCTTCTCGGTCACTCTCTTCCCATGCTCCAGCGTGGGGTCCCTCCCACGGGATGCCATCCTTCCCAAACTGAGCCTGCGGGGGCTTCCCACAGGCAGCAGCTCTTCCAGACCTGCTCCAAATATGGGTCCGTACCAAGGGGTGCATCCGTCAGGAGCAAACTGCTCCAACATGGGCCCCCAACAGGCAGCAGCTCCTGCCAGGTCACTTGCTCCTGCGTGGCCTCCTCTCCATGGGCTGCAGCTCTGGCCCAGGGCCTGCTCCTGCGGGGGCTCTCCATGGGCCACAGTTTCCTTTAGGGCAGATCCACCTGCTTCACCGGGGGCTCCTCCAGAGGCTGCAGCATGGAGATCTGCTCCATGTGGGACCCATGGGCTGAAGGGGGACAGCCTGCTCCACCAGGGGCCTCTCCACAGGCCACAGGGGAACTTCTCCTCCGGCACCTGGAGCACCTCCTCCCCCTCCTTTTTCACTGACCTTGGTATCTACAGGGCTGTTTCTCACTCCCCACTCTCCCAGCAGCAGACATGCAGCAGTTATTTTCCCTTTCTTAAATCTGCTCTCACAGAGGCGCAAACAACATTGCTTATTGTCTTGGCTCTGAGCAGCAGCGGGCCCCTTTGGGGCTAGCTGAAACAGGCCCTTATCTAACATGGGGAAGCTGCTGGATTCTTCTCACAGAAACCACTCTTGTGGCACCCTGCTTCCAAAACCGTGCCATGTAAACCCACTACATATGTGGAGGAAGGGAGGGACTTTAGAATCGTAGAATCATAGAATATCCCGAGTTGGAAGGGACCCATAAAGATCATCAAGTCCAACTCCTGGCACCGCACAGGTCTACCCAAAAGTTTAGACCATGTGACTAAATGCACAGTCCAAATGCTTCTTAAATTCAGACAGGCTTGGTGCAGTGTCTACTTCATTGGGGAGCCTGTTCCAGTGTGCAAGCACCCACTCGGTGAAGAACCTCTTCCTGATGTCCAGCCTAAACTTCCCCTGCCTCAGCTTAACACCATTCCCATGGGTTCTATCACTGGTGTTTACGGAGAATACGTCACCTGCCTCTCCCTCCACTCCCCCTCGCGAGGAAGCTGTAGATTGCGATGAGGTCCCCCCTCAGCCTCCTCTTCTCCAGGCTGGACAGGCCCAGTGACCTCAGCCGCTCCTCATATGTCATCCCCTCTAGGCCCTTCACCATCTTCATCACCCTCCTCTGGACACTCTCCAACAGTTTAACGTCCCTTTTGTACTGTGGTGCCCAGAACTGCACACAGTACTCGAGGTGAGGCTGCATCACCACAGAGTAGAGCGGGACAATCACTTCCCTCGACCGACTAGCGATGCCGTGCTTGATGCATCTCAGGATACGGTTGGCCCTCCTGGCTGCCAGGGCACACTGCTGGCTCATATTCAACTTGCTGTCAACCACAACCCCCAGATCCCTCTCTGCGGGGCTGCTCTCCAGAGTCTCGTCGCCCAGTCTGTACATACAGCCAGGGTTGCTCCATCCCAGGTGCAGGACCCGGCACTTGCTTTTGTTAAACTTCATGTGGTTGGTGATCGCCCAGCTCTCCAATCTGTCCAGATCTCTCTGCAAGGCCTTTCCACCCTCATCCAAGTCCACAACTCCTCTGAGTTTGGTGTCGTCGGCAAATTTGCTCAAAACACCTTCTAGTCCTACATCCAAATCATTTATAAAAACATTGAAGAGGACTGGCCCTAAAATGGAGCCTTGAGAGACCCCACTAGTGACCAACCACCAGCCAGATGTGGCCCCATTTACCACAACCCTTTGAGCCCTGCCCGTCAGCCAATTGCTCACCCATCGTATGATGTTTTTTTTTAAGTTGTATGGTGGACATTTTGTCCAGTAGGATCCTATGGGAAACCGTGTCAAAAGTTTTGCTGAAGTCCAAAAAGATCACATCAGCTGGTTGCCCTTGATCGACTAGATGGGTGATCTTATCATAAAAGGAAATCAAATTTGTTAGGCAGGATCTACCCCTCATGAACCCATGTTGGCTGGGACCAATGACTGCATTATTCCCCAGGTGCGCTTCAATAACTTCAAGGATCATCCTCGCCATAATTTTACCAGGCACTGACGTGAGACTGACAGGCCTGTAATTGCTAGGGTCTTCTTTCTTACCCTTCTTGAAAATTGGCACAACATTTGCCAGCTTCCAGTCCAATGGGACCTCTCCAGATTCCCAAGATCAATGAAAAATAATTGAGAGAGGTCCCATGATGACGTCAGCCAGCTCTTTAAGCACCCTGGGATGAATCCCATCCGGACCCATGGACATGTACGGATCCAGGTGGAGCAGCAAATCCAGCACATGTTCAGGATTGGTTGGGAGCTTATCATTCCCACCATCATGGTCCTCCAGCTCAGGGCATCCTGGGTCTCGCAGCCCATCATCAGTGTTGAAGACAGAGGTGAAGAAGGCATTAAATGTCTCTGCTTTGCCTATGTCATTGTCTGTGAGGAGACCTTCCCCATCTAGTAGCGGACCTATGTTTTCTTTGGTTCTCCTTTTTCTGTTCACATATCTAAAAAAACTTTTTTATTGTCTCCCACAGACATGGCCAGCTTCAACTCTAGTTGGGCTTTGGCCACATGAATTTTCTCCCTACAAACACGAACAGCATCCCTGTATTCCTTCCTCATCGCCTGACCCTCCTTCCAGCAGCCGTACGCTTTCTTTTTTCGCCTAAGCTCCAGTAGAAGATCCCCAGTCAGCCAGGCTGGCCTTCTGCCCCGCCTGGCTGACTTCCGATATTTTGGAATCGCCTGATCTTGTGCTTTTAGGAGGCAGTGCTTAAAGATTGACCAGCACTGATGGACTCCAGTGCCTTCAAAAGCAGTTTCCCAGGGGACCTTGCTGACTAGTTCCCTGAGCAGCCTGAAGTCTGCTTTCCCCATATCCAGGGCTGAAGTTTTGGTGGCAGTTTTCCTTCTGTCACAGTAAATTCTAAACTCAACCACTTCATGGTCACTATGACCGAGACGGCCACCAATTGCCACGTCTCCCACAAGACCCTCTCTGTTCTCCAGCAACAGATCTAGGAGGGCACCTTTCCTAGTTGGCTCTGTTAGCACCTGCACCCAGAAGGTGCTTTATGAACCTCCTGGACTTGCTCGTGTCAGCCATGTGGTGATCCCAGTTGACATCTGGCAAGTTGAAATCCCCCATTAGGACAAGGGGAGTTGATCTCGAGGCATCTCTTAGTTCTGCAAAGAATAATTCAGCAGCATTGTCGTCCTGGCCAGGTGGTCTGCAATAGACTCCCACAACGACATCCCCTTTATTTGTTCGTCCCTTAATCCTTACCCAGAGGCTCTCAACTTTGCCATCGCCAACTTGAAGTTCCACACAGTCCAGTCCATGCTTCACATACATCGCCACCCCGCCGCCTCGCCTACCCTGCCTGTCCTTCACGAAGAGCCTGTAACCATCTATTGCAACACACCAGCCACAGGACTCATCCCACCAGGTTTCACTTATGCCGATGATGTCGTAGCTGTGGGACTGGGCCAAGACTTCTAGCTCATCCATTTTATTCCTCATACTGTGTGTGTTTGTGTAGAAGCACTTCAAATACACCTCCCTACACGCAGCACCTTGTGGAGCCGACCGAAAGGCTTTACTAGCACACAGTCCCTCTGATTCTAGCACACCATCCCTTAGCTCATCACCGCCGTGCCTGGTTTTATCCCCTTCCCCCTTCAACTCTAGTTTAAAGCCCTATCTATTAGCCCTGCCAACTCCTGAGCAAAAATCCTCACCCCTCTCTGAGAGAGGCGCATCCCATCTGGTGCCAGCAGGCCCGGTGTCGCATAGACCTTCCCGTGATCGAAAACCCAAAATTCTGCCGGTTGCACCAGTCCGGAAGCCATGTGTTAATGTGACAAGTCTGCTTGTCAGCATCGATCCCCCCTATTGGAAGGACAGACGCAAACACAACCTGTGCCCCTGATCCTTTAAGTAGTCGCCCCAAAGCCCTAAAGTCCCTTTTGATCACTCTTGGACTTCTCGTTGCTACCTCGTCATTACCAGCCTGAAAGACCAGTAGCGGGTAGTAGTCAGTGGGCCGTTCCATACGCTTGACTTTCTTAGTGAAGTCTCTACCCAAGCCCCAGGGAGGCAACAGACTTCCCTGTGGGTTGGGTCTGGCCGGCATATTGGGCCCTCTGTCCCTTTCAAAAGGGAGTCCCCCATGACAATAACCCTTCTTTCTTTTTTGACAGATGATGTAGCAATGTGGGGGGTAGGTTGCCTTGCCTTAGGCACCCTCTCCAACTGGGACGGGCCTTTGTCTACTTCATTGTTCTGACTGTGGTGTTCTAGAGCCTCGTACCTGTTACATAAGGGTAGATGGGAAGGTGAGGTGGGCAGGGACAGGGCTCGCCTACCACCCCGAACAGGAACCTGCCTCCATTCCCCCCCTTGGCCTAGGTCTCCTCCTACTGCCTGGCGGGATGAGGGAACTTTTGTCTTCTGCGTAGCAGGAGACATTTGTGCTGTGGCAGGCTCATGAGTCTGTCTCAGAGAGGGTAGAGTACACCTCCACCAGTCAATTTCCCTCTCTGACTCCCTGATGCTCCTGAGCCTGCTCACCTCCTCCCGAAGCTCCACTACCTGGCTGAGCAGCAATTCAGTCTGGGCACACCTTCCACAGGCATACCCCTCGCTGCTGCTGTCAGATACCGACAGAAGACTCGGGCACACCCTGCAGCCCAAGACCTGGTTGGTGGTGTGTTTCCCTGAGCCCTCCATCTGAGTAGCCACATCGGTGACTGTGGCTGGAGAGGCCGCAAGAGTTGGCCATGTTTTTCTGCCTGGTTGGTACCATGGCCAGGTTCCTCGCAGGCAGGTTACAAGTACCGAAGGGAAAGACTGCTGCAAAAGAGCGGTGAGGAGCCCTCCCTGCTCGCCCTGCCTGCACGAACTGCTGTGCAAAGTGCCGCGCCCCGCTCTTCTGATGCGCCACGCCCTGTTTGCCCATCCTGTTCGCTGCGCTCCTGGTCGCTCGCGCTCCCTAGGGGCTGCTTTTGAACTGCCGGGGAGGGGCCACTGCTGGCTCTGCCTACGCCTCGTCAGCCTCCCTCACAAGGGCTGCCAGGTCCTGGCGGCTCCCTCGGCTACTTTGAGTGGCCTCGATGCCGAAAAAAAGCCCTGCCTGTCTCGATCCCTCGTTCCGCTGCAGAACACGTCTGCCCTAGAGCCGATCACTTCGGCAAGTCATGCCATGTTTTGATAATACGTAGATATCATAGAGTTTGACTGACCACCTTTTCAGCCCATGGCATGGTATCCCTCAAAGATGTTTTTCTGTTTCATACAGATTTTCAGGCTCGCTATCTACAACCCTGCTTTATGAACTTGCAGGCTTGATATGCCATATCCTTTACTCCAGTCTTTAAGTAATTCAAGTTTAGTTCAAAAAGCTGAACAGAATCTATGGACCACCTGGAAATGTAATTATTTTTTTTTTCTCAGTCTACTCTTAAATCATTTTTATGGGGCTTAAAACCTGAATCTAGATTAAATATCACCACTGATGAAATGCCAGTTTCAGTCAGCTTCTTCTGAAAGAGTACAGTGAAGAGAAGCAAGCAATAAAGATGACAATTTACTAATATAAACCATACATATAAACCATTCAAACCATTCTTTCTCTTGTTTTTCTTGGGTACTCTGCAGAATCAAAACTAGTGGAATAAGACTTCTCATTCAGATGCTATCTACAATATTTTTAATAATTTTCATTTTAAATTGAACACAGATGACTTTGTCTTAAAGGAATATTTTTGGATCAGTACCATGTCACTGAAGACAATAAGATTCTTCAGGTACAAGCTAGGAGAGTCTGATCTGAAGGGAGAGCACAAGTAATGGGAAATTTTGGTCCTACCTAAGGAAAAACAGTAATCAATGAGAAAAAATGTATTTTCTTAATATATATTTCTTATATGAAATGCCTTTCTGTTTCCAAGCAGGTTTTCATGAAGATTTATGAATTTCTTACTAGATATGAAACTATCAAAAGATACAAACTCAACGTTTTCAACAATTGTGGGGTTGCAACAATGGACTGTGGTTGTTTTGTTGTTGTTGTTTGTGTTTGTGTTTTGTTGTTGTTGTTTTTGTTTGTTTTTAATAACATTCAGAACATGAAACACTAATGGAAGTTTTCTTTAATGGCTGGCAAATGTCAGTTATTTTGTTCAACTTATTTCAGAAGATGATATTTTTCCCTAGGTTGTTGATCTAGACGAGTTCTATCTGCCTTAATTTATAGATTTATTACCATTTCAGTAGAAGAAGCATCTGTGATTAGAAAAAACAAAGCTGTAATATGACAATTATTTTTGCTCAAAATAAATGATTATGGTAGTTCAGAAGGTTTATGAGAATTTTTAATATGTACTGAATTTAATGAAAACATGACTACTAACAAAGAAATAAGCATATATATGAGTTTGAATACAGATCCTTGTCAGAAAGCAATTTTTCAATTACAATTAACAAAGCAGAAAAAAATACCTAGTGACAATGATCATGATGTTAATAATAATAAGTGCTTCACAATAAACATGGAAGTCTGTTAGCTGTTTTACCTAGGGAACTGCTGTTCAAGTAAATGTAGAGGGAGTAACTAACATGAACATTTTAAGAAAAAAAGAAATGATGATTTTTTATTCTGCATGTCTAAAAGATAAGTTAGAGCTATGCTATCTTATATATATTTGACTATTAATATAAATTAAAACAGAAGAGTGCAAGTATATATATCCATACATATTTGACAAATATATGCATATATATATATATTGTCATATGTATACGTACACATACATATATAGTCAAAGGAAGTCTGGGATCATATGTACACAGTATATATACTTTTTTTTTTTTAAAAAAAAAAAAGAATAAGAGAAAAGAAGAAAAATGAATGTAGAGCTTTTTTTAATGTTGGTGGCTACATATGAACTATTTGTATTATGTCCCTTTATTGTCAAAGGAGGTCTGGGATTTATTCAGTTGCTTCTCTGGCTTCTCCAATCTGTGGATCTCCCAGAAATCCCACAGCTGCTATCCCTTGTACACATTTCAGATGCTACATGATATCTTGGATACCACTACATGTCTATATGTAGTCAAACATATATATATGTCTCTATATAGTCATGTCTATATATACATATAACATGTCTATATATAGTCAAACAAAATGAGCACTTGGTCAATGCTGAGAGTGGAATAAGAAGATTTTTTTCTGTTCCTGGAGAATAGATATTCCAATCCCTCATGGCAGGGAAACTGGAATTAGATAATCTTTAGGTTCCCTTCCAACCTACACCATTCTGATTCCAAATACCTGGGCTTAATGTGATTGAACAGATCTACAAATGTGAAATTAATGATTAATTCATTAATCATTAATCAAAAACAATGTCATATGTTGATCATTTATTGACATTAACAGTGGTTTTCAGGTGTCTAAATGCAGATGTCTCATATCATTATGGGAACACTAGGATATCCTACCTGATAACTATTTGCCTCTTCAGAAGAACACTAATCCACCAATCCTATGTGAATATTGCAAATGTGTCAAGACAGTTGAAACGAGTATTTGTTGCCTGTTGGTTAACAAATGATTGGCACTTGAATAGAAATTCAGAGGGAATCATTGTGAGAATGACAGATGATATCTTGAAAACTTGCAATTCTCCACCTCCTCACATCCTCCTTCTTGGAAGAACAGTATCATGAAGAATATACAGGAATATTTCAAATGACAATAAATACCTACAATTTAGAGAAATAAATCATGCTGTATATGCCTGTTTTGCTTCCTGATTGATTTGGTTTATACAACAAAGGTGGTAAACCAAATGAACTAAAGGGGTGAGCTAGTTCAACATCGGTCCTACAGAATTGTTGAGACTAAGTTTTGATGCAACCTCATATAAGAATTGGTCAAAATGTTTATGATTATGGAATTATTAAGTGGATTATTGTCAAAAAAATTACTCTGCTTGGGTGTTGACTGTAGCAGCTACTGTGTATGGAATGATACATTTTATTTTCAAGAAAATACAATACTGCTCTCCCTTAGAGAAATAAAAATGTGGCATTGTGAATTGTGCTTGATAATCCCCACTGTTTTGCATAAAGTACCATGAACAGAAATTTGCAGTATTCTATTCCTTCCACTTGCCTACTTAAGCCTTTTATTTCTAGAATTGTCATAAACTTCAGCTTTATTATCATAAGAATATTATTATATTTTGTAAAATCAGTAGGGAGACTACAATCTAATTTCTTGCCAAAGTGGTTTGCCATAATTTGCAAATAGCAAATTTAAGAATATGTTCCTCATCTTGAAGTGGTCTCCAAAATGAAGGAATTTAAATTTGCATTTTTATTAATAAAAATAGATTATGTTTTCAGAGAGATATATTTATGGTCATTATTGTCATATTTGGTCACTGGTCATTATTATGGCATAATATAGTTTGTTTGCAATATATCAATTATTTGTTTCAAATTCTTCTAAAAAATACTGAATTTATCTCTTGAGAAGGCTCATGATTCTACAGAGCAAATGGCAGTAACATAAAAGAAATAAGTAAATCAAAATTTGATTCACTGTACACTATTTTCTTAGAAAATAGTTGTAGAACCAGGTCTAGAGACACTATTTTTTTGTTTGTTTGTTTCTATGTGTGTGTGTGGTGTTTTTTTTTCCTTTTGAGTTATTTGTAATAAATTTTTAACCTTGTGATCTTTAACAGTATGTAATCTGTACAGCTGAAAATGTAATGGTGAATAAGAGTAGTTGTTCTAGCTCTATGAACATAGATGAATATTGTGGTTTTTTGATTGTTTGTTTGTTTGTTTTGTTTTGTTTTGTTTTAACACAACTTCTGAATATACCAAAGAAAATTCATACAATAAAATAACTATGGAAGGATAACAGGTCATTGCTACATGGTGCATGTCCTATGCATCCTTCAATAATGTCATTATATATTTGGTTTGATAATTTGTTGTTTGTAAAGAGTATCATCTCTAGGTTTTGCTTATTTTATTTATCATTTGTAAATAGAAATAGACTTATTTTTGGTACTTAGCTTAGTACAGAAAGATATTATGATTTAAAAAATAGCCATTTCAAGCATGATAATACCTGGCTGACATGGCCTCTGAAGTTTTCTGTGACAATTAATGTTTGAATGTGGAAATTTCCATTGGATTTCTGAAGTGAACTATAATAGAACTGGCAATGTTTTTATCAGTGGCATGGAAGCAAATATAAAAGCATTGCTGACAAAATAAGCAGATTGTAAAAGACTGACAGAGTGGAAAACAATGAACCATACAGGACAGTCATACAGCATGATCTGGGTCACTGCTTAAGCTGCATTCACTAAAACAAAACAGGATTTCAAGATGTCAAATGCAATATTGCCTAGAAGCCGGGAACACAGGTCGTGTTACTGCACAGGGAACTGTATTCTAGCAGGACAGGACTAAGAAAAAGAGGTTGGGGTCATGGTATATAAATAATTGAATGTGATATATTAGTACAGTAGTGTAGTGCAAAGATGTAGGATGTTGATTTTGTTCCTTTGATCCATATTACTTAGGTAGAAACTTCAATATTGTATACTGCTGATTACTGCAGATTTTGTCATTAAGACGCAAGAAACTTAACAAAAGATCCAGTAAAATGATATGACCTCTGTGAAGGAAAAACCTTCTGAAGAGGAAATGAACATGTTCAACTTTTTAGGTGATCATTTACAGAACTAAGAGATGCCTTCTTCATTTATTTATCTCTTGGGAGAAAATGCTAAATCCCACAGGTTCTTTATTATTCTAAAGCATGACAAGAATCAATTTCTGAATTTTGAAGCTGAACAGAGTAAAAATTAAACATCTGATTTATGTCAGATATGTTGTTAGTGGTGATTTAGTAAAAAATAGTTATTAGGGTTCAGTAAAGGTTTTCTGAGTACAATTGTGTGACATAGATAAGGTCAGAACAAGCATTGCAACAATCAGGTCTAATCTAGAAAAAAGTGTTTAAATTACCATTATTTAAATTACCATGACTATAACAGAGTATACATCTTAATATTTTGAGACATCTTTAGAAATGCTGTTGAAACGACTGAGAGCAAAGATAAATTTGCATTTGAAAAGGGAAAAAAAAAAAGAAAAAAAAAAGAGATGGATGGAGAATAGATTGAATGCTAGGAAGGGATTTGCATTTACAGAATTTGGTATTTATTTTCCAACTTTAAATGAAAAAAAAAAAATCTAAGTAAAATTCTCAGACAAAAGTTTCAAATCACAACAGAAGTTTTGTATCTATAGCAGCTTGTTTTATATTGTACAAATTACATATTTAAAAATAAAAGGCATGTTCTGTGAGGAGAGGCTAAATACACTTGGTTCGTCTAGTTTGGAGAACAAGAGGTTGAGGAGTGACCTCACCATTCTCTACAACTTCCCGAGGAGGGGAAGTGGAATGAGTAGTGTTGACCTCTTCTCCCTGGAAACCAATGCTAGAATGCACAAGAAAGGCACAAAGCAATGCCAGGGAGGTTCAAACTGGATATTAGGAAAAAAGTCTTTACTGTGAGGGTCGTCAAACACTAGAATAGACTTCATAAAGAGGTGGTTGATGCCATATGCCTGTCAATGTTCAAGGGTAATTTGGATAATGCCCACTTTAACTTTTGGTTATCTCTGAAGAGGTCATGCAGTTGGACTTGATGATCTTTGCAGGTCAATTTCAATTGATTTTTTTTTCCTATTCTAAAACAATTCAAACAAGAATCCATATTTCATACAAAATGTTAAAATGCTGCATTCTGATACCTTTGGAAAAACAACCCAGAAAAATAACATAGTTTCAAATCATTTACGTTTCTAATATATATATATATGTTTCTAATATAGATATATTACATTATATATATTATTTTTCATCATAATGAAAAGGCCTGTGTTGATATACAAGGAATGTGGAAAGACTGAATATTTATTTTAAGAGGGTGTATGATCTTGATAGCAATTACAAGCCTGTTAGACTTGCAGACACAAAAATAAAAGATGATCCCTCTTAAATATTTTTTTCTTACCCACCATCGATATAAAGACCAAGTTACTTTAAAACAATAGGTAGTTGAGATTCAAGTGCAATGAAAATGATTTATTTATTATTAACTCTGTCCCACTATAATGAAACACTTGTGGGTCTGAAAGAATTAAATGTTAAGATTTGTATTTTCATTCCAGTCAATAGCAACATTTAATTTGAACTTTCTTGTTAGAAACATAGTTATGTTAGTAACAGGACCAGTATTTAACTTATTAAGATCAATTTGAAATAGACATCAAAATATATTTGCTTAACAGAAGCCATGTGAAATATACTGGGGGTCACTGTTGCTTTTTAAATCAAACATTTGGTGAGATAATTGCAAAGCAGTTCAAACATTACCTTTGATATCAAGATTCTTTTGAACAACCATTTACAATTTCTTCACAGAGGAAATAAAATAGCTTTAAGAAACCTAATGTTAAAAAAGTGAATTAGTTCTTTCATAAAAGCATCTTTTGGAGAAATGTCATTACATTTTGCCTGCTTAAGTGTCTTCAACATGAGTAAAACTTTTTGCAAATATGGTTTTTGGAAGTGTACAGGTTTTTAAAACATATCACATCAGCCTCATGGGTATATGAGATTCCATATCTCCAGCAGTATAACATAAAGTGATAACAAAAGATTGAAGGGAAAGTTAGTAAAATCTTCAAGGTGTTCTGTCTATTGTGAAAACAAAAATGCAATGCATACACTAACTAGTGCATACACTAACTAAGAGATGGACTTGATGATACTTATGGGTCCCTTCCAACTCAGGATATTCTATGATTCTATGATTCTATAACTAAAATGGCATTGAAATTCCACTGCTGTGCTGTTTTAGCTTATGTCAGTCTCTTTCTCTTTTGCTGTCCAAGCCCTCAGCCTGTGTTTCACATATGCTTTAGCAAGCATTAAGCAGGATGCAACAGCAAAACAAAATGCATATCTGTCTTGAGTCTGGAAATTTCAAGAGGGAGAGGTGAACTGCTGACTCCCAGCCAGTGCCCAGTCAGTTATGTTGTATCTTTGGGTCCAACGGTTCAACTTTATGACCATTTAGTGCTGCATAATGAAAAAAAAAAAAAAAAAAAAAAAAGATATAAGTAAAATATTCCGTTCTGTTCATCAGGATCCCAGCGTTGTCATTTTTACTTATTTGACTCTACATAGGATTAGAATGATAAAGGTATTAATGATAGATGCCTTTCTCTCAGCCTCTTTTCTTATATATCAGTTTCTCCAACCTCTGACTTGCTACGTCTCCACTGGATTCTATTCAGTTAGTCAGTGTATTTCTGTTATCTATAGGCTCACGTCTGGGTGTGCTTGGCCAATAAAAACACAGAGTTGGAATCCACACAAAGGTCTTTTAATTAAATAATTAATTGTATAATTCTGCAGAATCAGGTGCTTGGCAATATTTCACAAAGCAAGCACATCTCTGACTTGAAGCATCATTATTTACGCGCAAATAACTTGTGACACAGCACATGCAGTGGTTACCTGGGCAGACAAAGGACATAATCACTCCTCCTTCTCTTTTCCTTGAGCTTACATAGCTAAGTCATATGGTATGGAATACAATATGACCACTTGGTCAGCTGGGATCAGCTTTCCCAGCTGTGCTGGGATTTTAACCAATCATAAATTGGTTTAAAATGTATGAGTTAGTGTTTTTTTTGTTGTTGTTGTTTGTATGTTTTTGTTTGCCTATATATGGCTCTGTAAATGTCTATTAAATGTTATGATAATGATGTCCACTTCATTTAGGAACCACCTTCAGAAACTGAGAATAAATTGGAATTAGATGATTTTTAAGGTCCCTTCCAACTCAAACAATTCTACGATTCTATAGGTCAATAGGAGCCAGAAAACTCTTGTCAGTTACTTGTCTAGGCTTATTTATTAGCAACACCTGAAGTAAAAGTCTACATTTGGATTATATGAATTATTCTAAGCAATTTGCATAAAAAATATTCTATTTACACAAAGGAAGAGATAAGTCTTCATGAAGGGTTCCTAAATGTTCTTTATATTTAGAAGACCAGAGTAGATAATGTTCAAGGAATATATGGTTTGTATGTTTATTTTAGATTCCTTTATCCTAAATTAGTTGTGCTTTCCCTTGCCTTTAATTAGTTGTGCCATGCACAGATAAACACATACTTTATATTTATACAAAAATAAAATAATGTTTATAGGATTTCGACTGGAGATTTGTGGCATATAACTCCAATCCTGGTTTAAGAAATGTGACAAAAGTGTATCTCATTGATCCCCAAGAAACATTCTAGCAATGACACTTATAATCACACAGTCTCATCAATAAACAAACAAACGAAATGTTTTAGAGTTCTCTCACATTTCACTAGGATTGTATCTAGGTAAAGTATTTGTTCTGTTAGTATCTCACTACATGCTGTATTAGGATGCTGCTGTTTCAGATATTTAAAAGCCTAGCTTTAATACTGTCTGCCAAGACATGCCATGACTGTCAGAGTGCTTTAAATCAGGACTGAAAACTGACTTGTTTTTCCTTTGCTTTCCGTCATTAGTTTGGCACTGCAAGCTGTGTTACTAATAACTGTACATCTCTTGTGAAGCACCTTGAGATGTCTTGCTGAGATAAGGTACTATGTCCTACAAATGGAAGTTGTTTCTGCTGTTCAGTCAGAAATTAGACTAAAGTACAGATGGAACTTTCAAAGTTCTATCAACCATCTATATTGTTGATGACACTATAAGTCTGATAACACCATAAGGCTGATTCCATAGTCTGCAGCCTTAGCTTACAGCTCATGAAAACATTAACGACTTTGCATTATGCCTTCAAAATAATTGTACAGTGATGGTGATTTACAACAATATTGCACATCTTTATTCAGATAAAAACAACCATTTAAAAGGAAGAACATAGAAAAGCAGATTTAAGAATTTTATTAGTATTCATATGATAAACTTCTTAGACACAGGAATTACACCATACCTTACTGTGTTAGAATAGGGGGACTAATGAGAAAGGCAGGTAGTTCAAGCCAGGAGGAAAACAGTCACAAAAGCATGACTGTTTCGTGAAGGAAGAAACTTATTTGACACTGCTTAGCTATTTTAATATTTTGTTTAAATATCATGGGGCTTCAAAGAGCATTTGAAACATTAACATTTTATTTGAAAACAGATTAGATGTAGTTTGGGGATGCTGGGATTACTTTTGGCTTTAGAGCCAATATCATCCCTATGACACTGTAATAGAAATCAATTTGGCCTAATTTCTCTGGAATTTAAGCTATTTAGTTAATAGAATTATTTTTCTAAAAAAAAAAAAAGAAAAGTTTAAAGGTTACAAAAGAGGTACCAAAACTGTGAAACCACAGAAAAAACAGTAGAGAATGAAGAAATTTTGCCATTAGAGTAGACCTCACTTCTAAAGTCAAGGCTTGTTCGAATATACAGAGGATTGACATTTCTCCTCAGTTTTTCCTCCTTCTGGCTATATACATATTAATCATGCATCACTCTTTTTATCAGTAGAGCTTCAAATCCTTAATACGTGGGGAAAAAAAAAAAGTCTCTCGGGAAGGAAAAATGGTCTTTCAAAAGCTCAGAAGCAGACCACTGACATGTAGGTGTGGCTGTGGAACTCGTGTAAAGCATTTGATACTGTCCTGCACTACATCTTGTCTCTAAATTGGAGAGACATGTATTTGATGGATGGCCCACTCAGTCGGTAAGGAATTGCCTGTATGATCGCATTCAAAGAGCTATGGTAAATGGGTCAATGTCCAGGTGGAGAGCAGTGAAGAGTTGTGTCTCTCACAGGTCCATATTAGGTCTCGTGCTGCTTAATAACTACATTGGTGACACAGTCAGTAGGATTAAGTGCACTCTCAGCAAATTTGCAGATGATGTGTTTATCTCATTAATGTTGCTTTAAAACCACCTCTACTGACACATGAGAAATTTTCTGAGACTCATGCTTCATAAAGGTGAAGTTTCAGCTTTAAAGCAGATTTCTCTGTCTTCCTCAATCAGAAACACGTATGCTAAAAATAATTTAATGGTTCTAGTCTAATATTTCCCACCTCCTCTTTGCAGCCTATTTAGCCTCTATTTATCTATGATTTTTTTCAGTTCTTTGTATAGATCCTAAATCTAGTGTGATTTAAGATAAGTTTTATTTTTACCTTTTTAATTTTATGACTTGCCCCGTTATGACTTAGTATTTAAGTTGAAAATGTTATTCTCTGTCTACTTGAGTTTATTTGGACTGTTCTACGTTTACTCCTATAAAACTTTACTCTGTTGCTCAGTAGAGATAGTATTGGGTATTTTGGTTGGTTGGTTTGTTCGTTTTAACTCTTTGCTTATTTGTTTATTTGGTTGTATACCCTTGCTCAAAATCTCAATCACACTTAACATGATTAGATATTATCATAGTGTAATTTGATGGGCAACCCATGTCATTTCTTCAGAGAAGTTGAATTTCAATATTTTATGGCTATCAACACACTGAACTTTGAATATGTCTACTATGAAGAACTGGATCAAGAGGTGGTTTTCATCTTGCAAGTCCTCTAAAAAGTTGCTGAAAAAATTATGGTCCCCAAAGTTCAGATTCTTTAGCATTTCTGCCTTCCTCTCTATACAGGTCAACAGGTAAGGACAGCCTCCTGTATTATTGTGCTTTTATATGGCACAAGAGTAAATACATAAATAAATAAATATCCCACATACTTATCCCACATACTTTATAGCCAACAGTCAAGCACTGTAGTGTTGCAATGAGATTTTGATTACCAAGGTGTTATTCATCTCTCACTGATTCTGTTATGGGATGTTTATCACTCATCCTAACCCAGTTATCTTCATTCTTTCCAAAGGCAACAGTGAAAAAAAAAAATATATATATATATATATATATATATATATATCCCAGGAATACTCTGAAGCTCTTAGACTTACTCTGTTGTGTCACAGAGACCACAGATTAGTTAGTTAGATTTTCTAGGAGTAAATTTCAACTTCAGTCTTAGGTATCTAAATATAGGAGATAGATATCCATTCACGGTAGAATAAATGAAACCTTATTTTGCAATAGATGAGGCATCAGTCATTCTGGCCACAGTCCAACAATACATGTTTAACACTAATCAACTCATACTTAACACTAATTAATGGAACTAACTATAGAGAAAGTACTCACAAGCTTAATGTTAAGTAGGTATTTAAGCATACAAGCAATCAAATGTTAGACAAAAGAAGAGTCTGGACACCAGAAATTCTTCAGGCAACAGTCAGAAAATGTGAGACTGTAGTGTAGCTGCATATTAAAAGGCATAGGGACTAGAGATAATAATAACAATACTAATAATGATAATAATAATAAATAAAATTAATAGTTAAAACATAAAATATCAATGTCTGAGATCCGTATTCAAAATATTCATGGATACATAATTACTATTGCATCATTAGGAAGAATAAGCAGGAGATTTAACAGGGTCTTCATTGAGACTCTGCAAAGGGAAAAAAAAAGAATGTGCTGTGTGTTTCATAGAAAAAGTGACAATGAGAGTCTAACCTTGAATGAGTGGTAAATGCAGACTCCCAAGATGCAGCTATAGGAAATAGAATAAAATAGTAAATAAAAATAAAATAAAAGTAAAATAAAACAAACAAACAAAACAAAACAAAATAAATAAATAAAATAAAATATAAAATATAAAATATGATAAAATATGATAAAATAAAAATAAAAATAAATAATAATAATTTAAAAAAAGACCTGGAAAACTGGTGGGAAGAAAAAAATAAATTGGATGTGAGCCAGCAATGTGTCTTTGCAGCAAATAAGCTCAATAACATCCCAGGGTACATTAACAAAAACATTGCTATCAGGTGAAAGAAGGTGATCCATCCTCTCTTAGCACTGGTGAGATCACACTTGGAGTGTTGTGTCCAGATCAGGACTCCCCAGTACAGGAAATGTAGTCCTAAACTGAAGAAAACAAGAAGACCTTGAAGAAAAAAGAGAGGCTGGTAGCCTTGAACTAGCAAAAGCAGAAGTGATAAGGGATGAAAACAAGAAGGAGGAAAACAGCTGAAGGAACAATTCAGACTGACTCATAGTAACATTTTGACTTTAAGGATAATTACCATATTAAAACACACCCATCAAAATGCAAATGTATGGAAATGTGGGATTTGGTGTCCCTCCCTCCCCCATTGGTCCTCTCTAATGCACAGGCTCAATAGAGATAACTTAGGTGAGCTAAAACAACTAATCAGAAGTAGCTAGAGATCGTTTACAAGTTATCTGTGTATAAACAACAGTCCTTCAAGTTAGATATGTATAAATGACAGTGCTTCAAGTAGGAGGTGTTTTCTTTGTGAAAGTCTGGCAAGCACCTGATTCTGCAGAACTATATAATTAATTATTTAATTAAAAGACCTCTGTGTGGATTCCAACTCTGTGTGCTTATTGGTCAGGTGCACAGGGCGCAAACCTACAGATAACAGAAAGACACTGACTAACTGAATAGAGCCCAGTGGAGACCTAGCAAGTCAGAGGTTGGAAAAACTGGTATATGAAGGGGGGCTGAAAGAAAATCCTCTAAAGAGAGAGTTCAGCCTGAATCAAGGGAGCAAGGGATTCCTAAACATAGAGTATAGAGTTCTCTGTAAGTATAGAGAATATAGATACAGAAGTTCAGAATTACACAATGGAAGAATGAGAGTCAATGGAAACATGTTGAAAAACAGAAAATTTAAACCTGAGTTTTTCTTTTCAGTGTAGAAGCTATCAAACAGTAGAAAAATCAAAATAAATATAAAGGTGCCAGTACCTTTTCTTTGACCATATAGATTAATTAGCAAGAAAAAAAACTGCAGTAGTATTGTACACTGATTGTACACACACAAAAATAAAAATGGATCGAATGAAGATGAACCACTTGAAGAAAATGCTTAAATAAAGGAGTAGTTCAGTAATCCCGTGTGTCAGGATGTGGTTGGCAATAACAAAAATGCACACTAGACAAAACATATTCAACTGACATGGCTATACATTTCTCCTTACAATTTAAGCACAAAGCCAAAATACCATGCAACGGACTTGCTTGACTCTGGGCACCCAGCCACAATAGTTCTAATTACAAAACCACCATCAGCAGCTCTTGGCTACTTCAGACAAAGCATTTGTACTGCTGTAGATATTTAAAATTATGAATGGATTTGCTAGGAGATGTCAGAGGAAAATTGAATAAAACTGTTCTTGGCAGTGAGTAATAGGCTATTGTTTCTGTTTTGACATGATTTATTTAGGTTATTCCTTTTTCATATTATGCTGTTGTTTCAATAATTAAAAAAATAAAACAAAGTGGTAGACTTAGAGTTGACAATAATACATAAAGTCATTAAGAAAAAAAAAAAAAAGAACAAAAGAAGGAACCCCTGCATAAACTTGGGTCAACATGAAAGCAAATCCAAATGAAACATTTCTGAGAAACAAATTTAGTCTGAAAGTTAGCAGTGCAGAACTCTTATTTCCCATTTGCTTAACTGTGAGGTTCAGCAGAAAGAAAGACCACTTAGAAAAGCATTTAAGTATTGGTATTTTTATCCTGAAAATGTGGTCATGTGGTCGTGTCATATTCTTTATTCACTTGTATATGGAGACTTAATGTGTGAAAACTTAAATATGTTCTCCTTGTCACATGTAAGAAGTATAGGAAGGGTTCAAATATGTGAGTAACCTAAAGCGGTATTATCGCTCATTGCACCTTGTGGTAGTCATGGTGATTACACCATTTTTAGGTAAAATTTCTGAAACTTGGTCATTGCTGAGAAAAAGTGCCCGTAATTACTGCTGAGATTTATTCTGATTCATATCAAGATTAATATGCTGCCTTTCATCAGTTTATTATAAAACCTTTTTGTGTGTTTTTACAGGATTTTGGCTAATATTTGCATAGACATACCAAAAGGGAGCAGAAATTCACAAGACAACTAGAATATGGTCTATAGCCTTTAATCTTTATAAAGCAAATTCGTTTGATTATTCATTAAAAAAATAAAACACTTTTTTTTTTTCTTCAGGAATTTAAGAGCTCAATTAAAGCAAATGTATTTCGAGTGCAACTGAATCATATTTTAAACAGTGAGAGACTGTTAGCTTCCCAGACTACAACCTAATCTCCCTGCATCAAAACTGCGTAGAACTTTTTAGCTGCACAGCAATCTCTGTGCTACTGACTTGGAAAAAAAAAAAAATAAAAAAACAAACAAAAAAAACCTTCCTGATTTTTTCCCCCTTGTTTATACATACTTGATTTCATAACTAAAAGATGAAATGCTTGATTGATAGGTGAAATCATCATGAAATTGACAGCTGGCAGAACATGAGCCAGTGGTATGCACAGGTACACAAGAAGACCAATAGTGTCCTGGCTTGTATCAGAAACAGTGTGGCCAGCAGGACTAGGGAAATGATTATGCCTCTGTACTCAACACTGGTGAGAAAGCACCTTGAGTATTGTGCTCAGTTTTGAGCCCATCACTACAAGAAATGCTGAGTCATTGGAATGCATTCAGAAAACAGCAAGAAAACTGGTGCAAGGACTAGAAAACATGATATATGAGAAGGGTCCAAGGGAACTGGGGTTGTTTAGTCTGAAGGAGGCTGGGGGGAGACCTCATCACTCTCTACAAATACCTGAAACAAAGCTGTAGCAGGAAGGGTGTTGGTCTCAGGTGACAAATGATAGAACATGAGGAAACAGTCTCAAGTTGTTCCAGAGGAGATTTAGATTCAATATCAGGAAAAATTTCTTCTCAGAAAGGGAGAATAAGCAATACAACAGCCTATAACAGGTAATGGTGGAGTCACCATCCTTGAAGGTACCTAAGAAACACGTTGATGTGGTGATTAGGGACATGGTTTAGTGGTGGACTTGGTACTGTTATGTGATGGTTGGACTTGATGGTTTTATTGGTCTTTTCCAACCTAAATGATTCTATGATTCTAAATAAAGAATTTCAGTTTAAGATTTAGAATGAATCATAGAATTATCCATGGGTTGGAAGGGACCTTAAAGATCATCTAATTCAACCTCCCCCATCGTGGGCCCAGACATCTTCCACTAGACCAAAGTTCTCAAAGCCCCATCCAACCTGGCCTTAAGCACTTCCAGGGATGGGGCATCTACAACTTCTCTGGGCAATCTGTTCCAGTGCTTCACCACCCTCTGAGTAAAGAATTTCTCCTGAATATCTAATGTAAAACTAAAAGCTTAAAACCATTACTCCTTGTCCTATCACTACACTCCCTGACAAAGAATCCCTCTCCTGCTTTCTTGTAGGCCACCTTTTAGTACTGAAAGGCAACTATGTGAGAAACAATCTGCAGCCAATAACACAGGCTCAGGCGAGGATCTTACTGAAGTAGTATTTTTATTCGCAATTGCAATGGCGGGCATCCTGCAAGCAGGAGCGCACAGTAAAAGTATATCATAACCTTATATTCCCTATTACCCAACGCTTGATTCCTCCCCTGTTTCCTCATTGACTGAGCACTACAGGTTCATGAACTACTTGACACTTATTACTATACTGTATATGTAAAATTTTATTTGACCAACCATTAATTTCTCCTTTACCTTTTTTTCTCCTTCTACTCTCATGACTAGAGGACCCATGTTTTTTTTTTGTTTGTTTTTGTTTTTACCGATTACACGCTGCTCATCTTGTTTTTCTTAACTATCCTCCACTCTTTGCTATCCGCTATTTGGGACAGTGGAACTGTCCCTTATCTGCTTAACATACTCCCCACTGTTACGCCACTGTTATGCCTGCACAATCACTTTTGAATATGCAAGGTTAGTGCAATTTTCCGCTGCAAAAACGCAACTTTATTTCTAACAACTATAAGGTCTTCCTAGAGCTTTCTCTTCTCCAGGCTGAACAACCCCATCTCCCTAGCCCTGTCTTCATACGAGAGGTGTTCCAGACCTCTGATCATCCTCTTGGCCCTACTGTGGACTCTTTCTAATAGGTCCATGTCTTCCTTATTCTGGGGGTCCCAGAAATGAACACAGTACTCCGGGTGGGGTCTCACAAGAGAGCAGAGTAGAGGGACAGAAACATCTCCCTCGACCTGCTGGCCACATATCTTTTTGTGCAGCCCAGGATACGGTTGGCTTTCTGGGCTGCAAGCACACATTAACGGCTCATGTCAAACTTCTTGTCAACCAACACCTTCATGTTTCTCTTGTCAGGGCAGCTTTCAATTTGTTCTCCACCCAGCCTGCATTTGTACCTGGGATTGCCCTGATCCAGATGCAGGACCTTGCACTTGGCCTTGTTGAACTTCATGATGTTCACACAGGCCCACCTCTCAAGACTGTCAAGGTTGTTCCTCTAGCATGTCAATCACACCACACAGCTTTGTGTCATCAGCAAACTTGCTGAGTGTGCACTCAATCCTACTGTCCATGTCACTGACAAAGATGTGAAACAGCACCTGTCCCAATACCGAGCCCTGAGGAACACCACTTGACACTGGTCTCCACTTGGACATTGATCCACTGAGAGCAACTTCTTGAATGCAACCAATTCCTTACACACCGAGGGTGCCATCCATCAAATCCATGTCTCTCCAATTTAGAGACATGGATATTATGGGGGGGACAGCATTAAATATTTTGCACAAGTCCTGGTAGATTATGTCAGCTGCTCTTCCCCTCTCCACCAGTGTTGTAACCCCATTGTAGAAGGTCACCAGATTCATCAGGCACAATTTGCCCTTAGTGAAGCCATGGTGTCTGTCATCAGTCACCACCTTATTTTCCATACCATATGATGTCACAGTCAACAATAGAACTGGGAGAGGTTGGGGGGGTGGGGGGTGGGGGCAGTGGCTATATACTCCCCCTGACCTACTTAACCTGACCTTTCTCCCTAAACTCTGCTGGGGAAATAGCCATCGGTGCCACCCATGTTGGCTGCATCTGGTTGTGATAGCTGAACCTGTCTCATGTTGGATTAGGGGGAGGTAGATTCAAGGACTAACTGATCATGCACCACACAAGAACGTCTGTTATGCAGATATAACTAGTAGTCAATCATCTTACTCCATAAATAGGGGAAAGCCCAGAGCCTTTTGAGCTCTCCTGTACTGCACCAGGCTTACTCCTCAAGGCTGAGATATTCGTTACTTGTGATGCTTGGTAAGTGACTAATAGGTAGCTTGTTGAAACTTCGCAAGTAATTTGCTAAGCATGCTGAAACTTTGCTATCTTACATAAGTGATATAAAGGACTGAGTGTGCATATAACCCTTTAGGCATTGTCATGGATGGAAAAAAAAAAAGAATGATAATAATATGAATTTCACGTAGAAGACAGAAGCAGCGATATGATTTATTGATAATAAAGTTATTGCTACTTAACAAAGTTTTAATGATGCCAAGGTACACCTGTTTACAATTGGAAGATATTGATTGCACACTGTATGAAAAGACGCTTTATACTACTCTAAGACATTAAATGAAAGACATTATATATATTACATAAACACTACATTAGGAATTGGGTAAGGCAGCATTACATTGAGGAAACCCTCTCATTGACTCACAAGATTCCGAGTGGACCCCTTGGCTTTCTAAACTCCTTGCACTGAAGAGGTAAGGAGCCTAGGTGCAGCTGAATACAGTCCTAGTCACAGACTTGGTCAGCAGTCTATGTCTAAAGGATCATATGCATTATGTGAATCCTGTATGCTGCTTAGCTTAGATTATGAAGTGTGATCACAAAGCAGCGTTATAGCATGGTAGCAGGCTGTTACTTTCCCAATCTGCTTACTGACTCTCCGTAGCAATAAGGGTCCTCTCAATCTGCAGAAGTAACTTTGGGAGGTGTCCCTGCCCAAGGGAAGGTCTCAGCGTGCAGCCTGCTGTCATGCCAGGAGAGCTCAAAGGGCTCTTGAGCTGCTCATAATTTATGGGGTAAGATGATTGACTTAATGGTCACACTTACACACAGATGATAATTTTCATCCACATTTGGCTTGAGTTGGATTTTCTTTCAAACTCATCCAGCACTGGGATAGGAGCTTTTGCTCAGACTATCCCTTGGCTATTTATCTTCTGTCTCCCCCAGATATAGAGGATACAGCCGTTGTTACTGGACACATCCATCATGACTGCCATTGATGGTTATCTGGTTAGGCTGGATGCTCTGCTTAAGCAGGAAGGTTGGGGTAGGGAGTACTCCATGACAGGCATAAACTGTTAAGTCTGGGATTAGGATAAAATCCAGTCCTATCAAGACTCCTTGGAGTTTGGATGGTAAAAAGGACTCAATTTTGAAATTTGTGACTCAATATGAGGGTCTCCCTGATACCTTTAGTCTGACCCTGTCCTCTGTGCAGTTAACCATCAAGTGACCTTTCTATCACGAATCTTGTTAATGTCATATTTACCATTAAAAGTGTGTTAAATCACTGTCTTAGTCATGATTCAGCTTTGCTAAATCACTGGTTTCATCAATACATATATTATTGATTCTCTCTTACAAGTGAAATGAGTAATTCCTTTTGTGACAAGAACTGTCTGGACGTTGGTCATCAGTCAGCTGGAGCTAACCAGTTGTGTTGTACATCACTCTTTTTATTATTGTTATTATTATTTTAATCCCTTTTAGTTTGTTTTTCATCTCTTATTAAACTGTCTTTATCTCAACTCACAAGTTCTTGTACTTTTACTTTTTCGATTCCGCCCCCCCCCCCCCTCCCCCCCCCACTGGGGCAGAGTGAACAAATGCCTGTGTGATGCTTAGCTGCCTGCCAGGTTAAACCACAAGATTTTTTTCAGTAAGACCTAAGAATGTTTCCTACTTTATGTATAATTTTCTTAAATGATGGCTAGCTACACTCCACCACACCACTCTCTCACTCCCTCTCCTCAAAAAAAACAGAGAGAGACAATATGGTGAAAAAAAACCACATGCATTGATCAGGGAGATCACTCACAAATTACTGTCATGGGCAAAACAGACTCAGCATAAGGGAGATTAATATAATTTATTGCCTATTGCAAATAACAGACTACAGAAGTGAGAAATTAAAAGGAAACTAAAAACAACTTCCCCCCCAACTTTCTTCTTCTACTTCCTACCCTTGAGCTGTGCAGAGGAATGGTGGGTTAAAGTCAATCCATAACACTTCATCTCTGCTGATCCTTCATCTTCACTCTTTTCCCCTGCTACAGCCTGGAGTCCCTCCCATAGGATGCTGTCCTTCCTGAACTGATCCAACATGAAGTTTCTACAGACTGCAGTTCTTCAACAACCGTTCTGATATGGTGACCAAACTGATGTGTGATTCTCAGACACCTGCTTTACAAACATCCTGTGCATTTAAAATATTTCTTTGCAATTTCTTTATTAGCCAATCTTGTAATCTCATCAATGAGAAAAAAACAGATGTTTTCTTTCTTTTCCCCTCTAAAGCTCAGTTGATTGTTAGCAGTTACATTCCTATTATTTAACTCTATCAGATGAATCAACGGGTTTCAGCTGAGAAACTGAAAATAGTTTGCACGCTTTCACAGTCCTCCCTCATTAAGCAAAACACAATTATTTGGGTGCTGTGCTTACCATAACTGTAGTAATTCTATTCATATGATCCTTTGTAAAACTATCTGGAAAATTCCACTTCCGATTTCTTGTTTTCTTATCTTTTTTTTTTTTTTTTTTTTTCAAAACTACCTTTTGTTATGTGTCACAAGAGGGTAAAGTGAAAAAAAAAAAAAAAAAAAACACAGGCAGGTTGCTGTAGGGTTTGGCAGCTCCTTGCAGGACAGAAACAGTGGAAGGGTGCCCATGGGGCAGCAGGACAGGGACTGTCAGCCATCCAGAAAAAGGGCAGCCAGGGTGCAGCTCCAGCCCCGAACAACAGATATCTCCCAGGGGATGGGGATCAGCTGAGGCTGTGCTAGGATGTGATTTTGTGGATGGCAGTCATTATCAGACCTGGCGAGGGGAATCAGACACAGATGCAGACTCAGAATTTCTTAGCAGGGCTGTGGATATTAGAGCAGGGCCAGGTCAAGGTGCTAGAACGCACGGGATGCTTTGGGTCCAGATGAACGAGACCATGACCAGGCACAGAAGTGCACTGCGGGCAAGAGCCCTGGCCAAAAGGAAGCTCCAGAGTCAAAAGGGAGAGCTCCTTGAAAGGCTTTTTCCAGCCCTCTGTCCATCAGCTCTTCACAGCTGTTTCAAGGCCAGATGGCTGCTTATCAGCCTGCTTACCAAGGAACTACTGTGTTTAACATGAATTCAAAACTGTACTGTAACTTGCTGAAAGAATTTACAAAACTTTTGGATAGGTTACCCTAAATATGATTTATTTCTATATTTAAATAGTTTGCTTGGACTTCCTTGTCAGTAGTGTTATTTGATCAAGGTAATCATTTACTTTAAGGGTAGTTATCATGAATCTAGCTTTCCATCAACTGCTCTTGCTTTAGGCAACACAAAAACCTCTTTATTTATTATTATTAATTTTACTGCTCTTGAAACAATGCTGAAATAAAGAGTACCTTCTAGCATTATTTTCTGAGCTCTGTGTCAAAATGCTGAATGGTACTTGGAAACCAATTTATATTTCAATTATGCAACTTGAAAATGACCTTGGAAGGTTGGGTTCTTGCCAGTATTTTAAAAGATTCAGGTAAATGTATTCCATACATGATGCTAGATAAAATTAGATTGTCAATAACAAGGCTTATTGTATATATAGAAAGGCAAATTAACCTTTGAAGTGTCTCAGTCAAACAGAATAGCTCTTTCAGAGAATTATTTAATTTATTGTGTGTGTGTGTATATATATATATATATATATATATATATATAAAGTGCCATGGAACAGATAACGCCTCTTGTTTTTGCCTTATAAATCTGAAAATTAATAAAAAAAGAAATGAAAAGAAAGGAGAGAATCTGTTCTATCTCATGAAAGTTTCACTTGAGCCTATTTGAAAGAGTGTGAATGTTTTACATGTGTTCTCTGTAGTATTCTATTCTCCTTTAAGACTAACTGTTTAATGTGAACTTTCTGAAGGAGAGGAGACTGCTTTTTCCCTAGTGACTTACTGAACCTGCTGAGTAAAAGTAAGCTCCATTACAGGATATGGTAGCAGCAATGAAGAGTCCCAGAAATGAACTGTAAAACTGTAGCTCAAAAGATTTTTTGTAAGACCAGGAAAGAGAAAGTATCAGAAGAAACAGAAAGAATCCTCCTAGAAATTAGAATTGTATAGTTTGTTCCAAATTAGTCAATAAATTGACAAAAAACACCTCTGAAGTTAGAGACCTGGATACTAAAATATACTAAGAAGGGCAATAAACCTTTTTGATTTTTTTTTCCTGTGTTTTCTTCCTTAGTTACCTCAAGTTTTATCATTTAAAATACAACTTTCCTGTGACATATTTTGTAATTTCCTTTAAGTTTATGAGTTCTGAAGAGATCACTAGGAGGAAATATCTAGGCTGATCCACCTTAAAGCTCTGTCTGTTACATCATCTATGATTAAAGTGCCTCTCCTCTTTGTTCATCTAATTCCTTCAAAATACTGCTTTGAGGGCCCTGAATCGTGTCCTTTCAATCACTACAGGTAGCAGATTGTTATTCATATTCTCAAAATTGTACTGACTACTTGGATTCGTTTTGAATCTTTCTACCCTATATCCCTGTTGTCCCTCAGAAATTGTTCTTATCGATCTTCTTCTCATCATGCTCTGGCCTGAAACTGAATAGACAATTTAAATGTTAGAGGTGCTGTACAGAAATCTGAAACTTTACAACGAGATTTCATTAGAATAAGAATATCCATTAAAACATTATATTACCTTGGAAGAACCTCATAAAATTCAGATTTTGCATTCTCAAAATGTATTTGTGGCTAAAAAATTATAAATCCCAGATATTAACTATGGGTGTGAACGGATTTAGCAATGATATATTATTGTTTTTTGGAAATGCAGAAGCTGACAAACAAGCCCCAGATGTGAAAATAGAGTGGGATATAGTTTACCTTCTTGCAATCATCTGAGGATTGTCTGAGTTAGGTGTGTTTGCTCCTTCTGTAGTTATGTGAGAAACAGGTGCTCCTTGTGCCATTTACACAGGTGATTAATCTTGTGTGGTTTGTTGAAGATAAATGTATGCTAGTTACAGATACAATTAATAAATATACTAGTACCATTTTTAATAGATGAGGGATAGGTTGCTTTAATTTTTAATAGCATTACCTGTCCAGATTTTCATATTTTATGTGGTAAAACTTCCAGTGAATTAAGACATTATGTGAATATTGTTGTATCAGATGTCAAACTTTTTTTTTTTTTAAAAAGAGGAAAATAATATATTTTTTAATGTTTTATGTTGAAAATTCTAAATGTATATTTATTTATATAGCAATATAACAAGTATAGTTGAAATATAGTCTTTTATTGCATTACAAGATGTTCAAGTTACCATCTAAATAATATTTTACTGGAAGTGAGTGTGCATAATAGGTGCTTGAAAAGTAAGGATAAAATGTTATTTCCAAATTACCGTATTGATGAATAACTGTTGTAAAAAAACAGTCTCTCAAACCAAATAAAATGAAAAAGAGGGAGGAAATATCTTTATGGCACTTAAAGGGAGATAGTCAAAGGGCTATAAGAGAAATGCCCACTCTGTTCTCCTTCTGAGCAGCTTCCAGATATGAGAAAGTACAAATGTGTACAATTATGAAAGAAATAGCATTTCCTCACTTTAGGTCCTCCTGATGCCCAGGTCAAGAAGCTCATGCTTGCAGAGATCAGGAATGACAAAATATTGATGTCTTACCCTAGAAGCCAAAACATCTTGGTGGACCTCCTACTTCCAGGAAATCACACAGATCATAAAATACAAAAATGTTAACATATGAGATCAAACTGTACAGACTATTTTAGTCTGAGATAGATTTTTACCTATGTCTAAAATGCCATGGCATTTACATTAGTTCTTAACACCTTGAAAATGTGTATCAGATGTCACGTCAATAAAGATTGTGATCTACTTCAGATGGTCCTGCTTAGGTACAAGATACTCTGTCAGTTTATGTAATGATTTTCAGCTGAACTTTGGAAGCATACTATTGGTCAGACTAGATAAAACATATTAAAACAAATCCTTAGGCTGAATAACAATGTGATGGAAAACCATCAAAGATGCAAGTAGCAAATATTTCCTGTTTCAGTGTTCTAAAACCATTATTTATGGTAAACAACAAGACTGTATCTTTATGAGAACATTTGTAACAAAACCTAGCATTATCTGCTACACCATAAATGAGTGTATAACTACCCTTATTTAAAATGATGGTTTCCTCAAAAGTGCTTGGTGTAACATTACATTTAACACATACATTTGCAACCAGGACACACTTTTCAATACCTAATAAAATTAGATTTATTCTGCCTATTTTGTAAGTTCTCAAGGCAATTTAGAGGAAAATGTTCCTTTTCTTGTTTCTGAATAAAACTATGTTTTATCTTCATTACAAAATTTTGGCACAACCAGCTTAGGAATTTCCAGCACATAATAATATTTCAGGTGAATTCTTATTTAGCTTCATTTTCATGTGTTTTACAAAAACAAAGCCCAAACCCCTACATTTAAATTATACTATAGTTGCATCTAGAGATAACTACCCAGTTAAACCTGTTATTTTACTAGTGTTGTCTTTACAATTTTTTTTTCCCATTATATGGGACAAAAGCCATAAGACTTTCACATTTAGAGAAAATTGGGTTGGGGCAGTCCTAGACATGAGCACAGACTGGGTGAAGAACTCAATGAAAGTAGCCCTGCAGAGAAGAACTTGGGGGTTCTGGCAGTTGAAAAGCTTTACATGAGTCAGCAGTGCATGCTTACTGCACAGAAAGGCCAACTGCATCAACAGAGGAGCAGCCAGCAGGTCGAGGGAGGTGGTTGTCTCCCTCTGTTCTGCCCTTATGAGGCCTCACTTGCAGTACTGAATCCAAATCTGGGGCTCCCAGCACAAGAAGGATGTGGAAATGTTAGAGCACATCCAGAGGAGGGCTACAAAGCTGATCAGAAGGCTACAGTACCTTTCCTATGAAGACAAGCTGAGAGAGTTGGGGATGTTCAGCCTGAAGAAGAGAAGCATCTGGGGTGACCTCATTGCAGGTTTTCAGTACTTAAAGGGATCTTGTAAAAAAAGGTGGAGAGCAGGCTGGTAATGATAGGACAAGGGAGAATAGTCTTAAAGTAAAAGAGGGGAGATTTAGATGAGATGTTAGGGGAAAATTCTTCACTGTGAGGTGTGGTGAGGCACTGACACAGGCTGCCCAGAGAAGCTGTGGATGCCCCATCCCTGGAGGTGTTCAAGACCAGGTTGGACAAGGCTCTCGGCAGCCTTATCTTGTGGGTGTCATACCTGTCCATGGCAGGGGGGTTGGAACTAGATGACCTTTAAGGTCCCTTCCTACCCAAGTCATTCTATGATTCTATGAAATTAACCTCTCTAGATAAGAGTGCTCTAGCACAGATATCAATCACATAAATATTTTCATTTTGTTTAAAAAAAAAAAAAAAGTTTTATTCTCTATTTTCTTATTCTCATTTTTAAAAGTCTTAATTTCTATGTGGAAGCAATTTCCTATGACTTATTAGAGACATTATCGAATCCACCAAAGTATATCTTCTTTTTCTTTCTTTTAATAGTTTTTACAGTCTTATCCCTCACACCTTCTTGCCTTCTGCACTTTTCCAAATACTGTTCTATATTCTGTGTTAATACTGAATATATATATATAATCTGTATATAATAAAAAAATGCCCATGAGTCACACTTTTTTATTTTTTTTCCAACAAAATTAGTTTTTCTTCCTAGTTGCTGGTTTTGCAGACTCTTTCTGGGCTGCTTTGGGGAATATAGAACTGGTTGTTTGGAGGTTTTTGTATGATCTATGCTTTAACTAAAATCTGTTTCATTTTGATGGACAATGGCACTTTTACTATAAAAGGTAAGTTTTATCAAGAGATACGTATAGGGCTCCTAACTTCTGTTACTACATTGCAACCCTAACACTAATACTCAACTTCTGTTGAAGTCTTCCTGCATATTTGTTAAACCAGCAGTTTTAAGTGTTGAGGCAGGGCAGTAAGAACCCAAACTATTTAGTTCATATGGCATACATTAATTTTAAGTTTACATAAGTTACAGTTTAACTAAAGCAGTAACAGAGCAATACACACAAGATGATTTTGTAACCTTGCTGTTGAATTTTTCTCTTTCAAACCAGTGTTCAACAGCTCAACATCCAGTTGGAGAGCAGGGATGAATGGAGTCCCTCAGGGATCCATACTAGGACTGGTACCGCTGAATATCTTCATTGGTGACATGGACAGTGAGATTGAGTGAACCCTCAACCAGTTTGCAGATGACACCAAACTGAGTGGTGCAGCTGACACTTCAGAGGGAAGGGATGGCATCCAGAGGAACCCAGACAGGCTGGAGAAGTGAACCTTTGTAAACCCCATGAAGTTCAACAAGGCCAAGTGCCGGGTCCTGCACCTGGGGCGCAACAACCCCAAGCAGAGCTACAGGCTGGGAGATGAGTGGCTGGAAAGCTGCCTGGCCGAGAGGGACCTGGGAGTATTGGTTGATAGTCGGCTGAATATGAGCCAGCAGTGTGCCCAGGTGGCCAAGAAGGCCAACAGCATCCTGGCCTGCATAAGAAGCAGTGTGGCCAGCAGGGCTAGGGAAGTGATTGTGCCCCTGTACTCGGCTCTGGTGAGGCCGCACCTCGAGTACTGTGTTCAGTTTTGGGCCCCTCGCTACAGGAAGGACATGGACGTGCTCGAGTGAGTCCAGAGAAGGGTGATGAGGCTGGTGAGGGGGTCTGGAGAACAAGTCTTACGAGGAGCGGCTGAGGGAGCTGGGCTTGTTCAGCCTGGAGAAGAGGAGGCTCAGGGGCGACCTTATCGCTCTCTACAGTTACCTTAAAGGAGGCTGTAGAGAGGTGGGGGTTGGTCTGTTCTCCTACGTGCCTGGTGACAGGACGAGGGGGAATGGGCGAAAGTTGCGACAGGGGAGTTTTAGGTTGGATGTTAGGAAGTACTTCTTTACCGAAAGGGTTATTAAGCATTGGAACGGGCTGCCCAGGGAGGTGGTGGAGTCACCATCCCTGGAGGTCTTTAAAAGACGTTTAGATGTAGAGCTTAGCGATATGGTTTAGTGGAGTACTTAGTGTTAGGTCGGAGGTTGGACTCGATGATCTTGAGGTCTCTTCCAACCTAGAAATCTGTGATACTGTGTGATACTCTGCTCTTGTGAGAATCCCACCTGGAGTACTGCATTCTGCTCTGGGGCCCCCAGCACAAGGGAGACATGGACATATTACAACAAGTCCAGAGGAGGACCATGAAGAAGACAAGAGTGCTGGAGTATTTCTCCTTATAAAGGAAAGAAGAGAGAGTTGTAGTTCATTCCAGAGAATGGAAGACACTGGTGGGACCTTATGGTGGCCACAGCTTGTCTCTTACTCTGTTTTTCTGCCATGTACGTCATAGAAAAGTTGCAAAAGAGTTATTTGTTGGGTGTGTAGGTATTGGAAATGCAGGTATAATTTAAAAATGGGAAGTGTCACTTAAATTTCTTCCTTTCCATTGCTCTCAGGCAATGGTTGTTGCCTTCTGCCCTTCACTACTTAGAAGCCGCTGCAGTTTTGTGATGCTCTTTGTACATAATTTGTGAAGTGCTTTGGCACAGAAGTGCCATATAAATGTAGGGTATTATTACAGTGTACTTTTCTTCACTGGAGAAGCTGCATCAGAAGGATGTTTTATTGGGTTATCTCCTAGGTAACTGTGATTCACTGTAATGATAGTGACTTGCACTCTTAAAATGGAATAGTATTGGCACAACTACAATCTAATGGAGATAAAATTAGATAGTGATAAGTTAGGTAATGGTGATTAACCATGTACTAAATTGATATAAAATTATAAGCTCTGGCTTCTTAATACACATACATTTTCAATTCAATATTAAAGGTTATATTTTCCAAGATTCTCATGAGGTTTTTGTAACAACAAGAAGTTACTGTGCTATGATATTTAAGCCTCTACATTTCGATTTCATTTTAAAATGTCTAAGTCATTGTGACACATCTAAGCTAAATGTCATAGGAAAAGCTGTTATATATATATATTATATGTATAGCTATAGTAATTGCATATTAATTCTTTGATTCAGGAAAGCAAATAACTTCTCTTGCTATTTCTGGAGGACAATTTACACATTTCATGTTAGTATTTACATATTATGATAAGAGGCCTTGGAATAATCAGATGCTATATTTCTCCTCCCATACTCCCACACATTTGCCATATTCTTCCCTGAACTGCCACACCAGCACAAACCTCTGCTTTCTTTCACTTGTGAACAATACCACTTGCTCATCATGGCGGTCACAAGTCCTTTTAAATGGCTTTAGCTGTGCAGTACTTCCCTCTGCTGAGAGAGCAGCTACATTTAATAATTAGGAAAGAGGTCACTGAACACAAGCAACAACAGATTGTGCCTTGCATCCTCTGCAATACTGGACCACAGCAAAAGAACTTTTGCCTGACTACTGTCATCGTCCTTTATCAGCACTGGGAAATACAGGTCTCTTACTACCTTCCAAACTACAGCAACAGGGCCATGTTTTGGTAACTGGTTGATTTTTTGCTATTGTTGGAAAAACATATCTAGACAACAAATGTAATTATATAACTGACACAATAGAGAAAGATTCCTGAATGATAGTTAGGAAACTGTGAAATGTGTCAGTAAAATGTAGGCTTTTACCAAAAATGCAGTCATACTACAGGATATGTTTGCTGATGAAAGAAATAATAATATATTCAAAGAGATTTCAAAGAGATTTTCTAGGATGTGAGAGCATCCTGGAAAGTTTCTTATCAAGTGCAAGACTGTCATGATCCTCCTTAGCGTCCCAAGTGTTCTACAGAACTTGAAAAATGCATTCCATGTGCTCTCCTGGATTGTCCCTTCATTTTCATGATTTCTGATCTTAAATAAATAAATAAATAAATAAATAAGGTTTAATTAAAAAATAAATAAACCCTATATTTGGAACAAACGTTAAATCCTGAATTGGTGCTAGAGTAGTTTATATAATTGAAGCAATTAGGAGCATTTATTTATCTCCCAGTATTTAACCCGGATTAACAGAATTTGATATATTAATACATATGAAGTGGAGGACAAGGTGGCTTCCAAAAACAAAGTTACAGTAGGATGCAACAGTTTAAATTTAGAATTTTAAAGGTGTACATCTAAGCCTTAGCTAGTAAATGTCCATACAGTAAATGGAGAGAAACAGGCATTTCCAAGGACAAGAATTTCATCCTAAAATAGTCAAAGGGGAATTAAATATCTATATTAAGTAAGAGAAATACACCATAAACTTCCTAGTATTATTCTAACAGTTCAGAGGAGGCAAATCCAACGTTTAATAAATAGGTGAGAATACAAACAATAATGGAAAATCTGACTGTATTACTCAAACATGAATGTTTTGTGTATAAATCCTTACAGAGAACATTTTAAAATATGTAATAAATATATAGTAGTTGTTCTGGGAAAATAACATGATTATATGAATAATTACATAAATATATGTATCCATCTGTGATTAGGAATGATACAGAATGCATATATTTACAGGTTTTACAAAGACAAACTCTCAGATCTGGGGACTTGTGCATATGATAAGTTGTAATAAGCAGACTGTGAATGTCTCCAGCACCTGTCACAACTGATGCAACATATATTTGAACTTTTTTTGGTAGTATAATTAGTTTGTCTGGAATGGCATTAATTTTCTTCATAATAGCTCAAATGGTGATGTGTTTAGGATTTGTGATTAAAACATTGTTGATAACAACAATGCTTTTTCTATGGTTGAACAGTGTTTGCACAACATCAAAGCCTTTTCTGTTTCTGATACTGCTCTGCCAGTGAGAAGACTGAGGGTGGGTAAGAAGCTGGTATGATACAGAATAAGAGGTGGTTATTGTCTTCAATATTCAGATGGAATAGAGTTAATTTTCTTCCTAGTAGCTGGAATGGTGCTGTGTTTTCGATTTAGGGTGAGAATAATATTGATAACACACATAATAATGGGTTTAGTATTTGCCAAGCAGTGCCTACACTTTGTCAAGGACTTTTCATCTTATTCTACTGTCTTGCAAGCAAAGAAACTGGGGGTGCACTAGAAGCCAGGAGGGCATACAACTAGAACAGGTGACCTAAAATGACCAAAGGGATATTCCATACCATATGACATCATGCTGAACAATAAAAGTTCAGGGAAAGGGAGATAAAGGGGCAAGATTTGTGGCTACAGCATTTGTCTTCCTCAGTAAATGTTACATATGCTGAGGCACTGCTTTCCTGGAAATGGCTGAACATTTGTCTGTTGATGGGAAGTAATGGATTAATTCCTTCTTTGCTCTAATGGTGTCCTTAGCATTTGTTTTGCCTATTAAACTATCTTTCTCTCATTCTATGAGTCCTCTCAGTCCTCTCACTTTCCTGTTGTTTTCTCCTCATCCTGCAAGAGAGGGGAGTGAGTGAACATCTTTGTGGGTGTTTGGATGTTGACTGGGGTCAATCCACCCTGGTTTAATATCTGTAATAAAGGAAAGATGACTCCTTCACAATACATTTTTTTTTTCCCTTGACAAGCTTTATGTGAAGATAAAGGTATAAATCACTGAAATGTAATATTAAGTAAATCTACTGACTGAAGTCTATCACAGTATTGTTTGACAGCACTCAACAGCAAGTAAAGTTTTGCCAGTTTGTAATAGCTGAAAATCTGTCCCTTTCTTTCTTTCCTTTAAGGAAGCTGTGTTGTGATTACTTCAGCCTCTATCTGAGAAACAGAGCAAGTATTTTGTGGTTTGCAAAATGAGTTGATAAATTGAAGACTCAGCCACTGACAGATGTATCCTGAGATCAGAATGATTTACAGAGTTACTATTGCTCTGCTATCACTAACTCTATCAAGAAACAGACATTGACCTATTGTAAACCTTAAGTATTTTCATGGTAAAATTGAAGCTAAGTTCAGGGCCCTATTTTTTGCCAGAGAATACTGTAACAAAAATATTTCTGAAGCTATACTGTGGTTTTTTTTTCAGTGTAAAATAAAATATATATTAAAAAGGCATTTTTGAACCTGAGTCAGTGTTTAAATATGCTTGATCTAATTTTATGTATTTTATAGGAATGAACAAGAACATATTTATCTGCAGTGGGACAGTTCTTAGTGAAATAATTACACTAATATTTTGATCAGATATTTATCAGATTTTGGGAGGTAGCTTTTTTTTTTTCCTTCTATTAATTTATTGCAGCTATCACAATAGAAATATTAAAATTATTAATTTGGTATCTCTACAAATAATGTTCAAAATGGTGTATTTACAGAACTGACAAAATAGTTATAGTTGAAGTCAAAAATATACAGAAATGAACAGAGTCTCTCTTGGGATAGTACATTTTTAGTTGTATCTTTATATATATATATATATTTTTTTAATATAGAGTAACTCCAAAGTTTTAAAATATTTGAAGTTTCCTTGTGTCACTTTAATTGAATAAAAGTGCCATACATCCTGTAGCAACAACAGGTAACATCTGTAGTAAAATTACCTCACAGTAACAGGAAAAAAACAGTAGAGGTATGTAGGCAAAATCAAGAGTGAATGTGTGAAGTGAATGAGTAGTATGTTTATGTTGATATTATTATTATTTTATTTTTTAGTCTATGCAGAATAACAGTGTTGAACAAGAAACTGATCTTTTTGCTTAAACAGTACATCAAAAGCCACATAAGTCACAAAGGAATGCCACAGAAATTCTTACTGCTTTATGGCATCAAAAGCACAGAAGACAGGCAAGGACATTATAGATCCTTGCTAATGAGCATATACTGTACAGAAATATTGCATAACACAATAAACTGTAAGTACATTGATATCTGATGATACCCACTGGTAGTTAATATGCCCACCAAGGCACCTGGAATAAATAATTCACCAGCTAGATGTCACACCTCTGTGGTGTGAGAGGAAATCATGAAGGATGGTTCTTCTTTCTTTTTAAGGGAAGCTACTGCCTTATAGAGTGTATGTATGTACACTACATGAATTGATCCCCACTAAATTCTACATACATACAGACAATGCGTTATAGACTTTAACAAAATATGAATGTTTGGCAATATAAGGAATCATCCTAGCTTCAGGTCACCTTGTCCTCTTTTTGTATCAAAACTTTTCATATCAGTATCAGTTTCACTTCAATAAGCTGACAGTACTCCCTAAAAATCCCATGTATATTCACATAGAAAGTTATTTGTGTCTCAAGTTATTAGCAAAATAAGTCTTTAACAATTTATGCTGAACTTGTCTTAGTGAACTTGTCTGAAGCGTTAGCCTAAGTGGTTCCGTGGCAAGACTTTGGCGGAGCTTCAGTTCATTTTGACAGTTTTTGTAGCTGGGTTATCAGGAGTGAGAAGTCAGAGATGAAAAGGTGTAGACCTTTTTAATAATACATCTGTGAAACTAAGGTTGCATAAATAAATGATGTGAACAAGATATGGGCTGATTCCACAAGTAAAGGAAAAGAGAAAAAGGAATCAGATTTTAAATGACTCATAATACTGTTCTTAAGCTTTCCTAAAACCCAACTGATACAAGCCTATAACCTAAAGTGAAAGCTGACTGTTATGTGTAGGAATGAAAACTTTCCTTCAAGAGCTTTTTCTTCATATTTTTTTTTTTTTTCTTAAGGTGAATTATTTCCAACAGTATATTTTGCTTTTATCTGAGTTCATAACACATCTTTGTCTTGAACCCAAATGCTATCAATTATTCATTATTATTGAAGGTCTTCTGAGGAATCAAAATATACATATAAATATATATTTTAAACATAATAAAATTGGACTGTCTGCTTAGGTCAAGACGAACACTTAGGTGCAAAATGATATATTTGTTTCTTATTTGAATAATGAAAGTATTCTGTTTCTTATGTTGCCTTTTTTTTTTTTCCTGTTTTCATAGGTTTTCTTCTGTTTCTGTTTCTTATTTTCTAGTATTCTGTTTGTCACAAGATAAAACTGAAGGAGAAATTGAAGGAGTTATTTAAACTGGTCTACATTCTTAAGTAGGTGAAGGCAACACAAAAAATTAAAAGCAAGATTTGTTAAAAATGAGTGGAATAAGAGACACTGCAAAGAGCTGTCTTGTAATATCAGGATTCCTGTTATTCTGTTTTGTTATTGTTGTTCTTCTTGTACGTGTGTGAGTTGAGTGCAGGGTCTTTTCCTGGAACTAGTAGATTTCCTTTTATTTTCATTTGTTTCTGTGAGGATCTGGTGTTTACTGCATTTTTATGGATTTGAAGTTCCTCCTGCTCTCATCGGTTCCCTGCCAATTTTGAACAACCTTCTTCCCGGAAACTGTAAAAAAAAAAAAAAAAGTTTCTTCCAGGTGTATGAATAATTCTACTTCATATATAAGGGTCATGTTCTATGGAAGCCTTTTCATACTAAGACATTTCATCTTATCTTCATCTTAGGTGACTGACTTGGTGATTTTATAAAAGCCTTTGTCAATGTCTCCCACGACATCATCATGGAAAAGATGACAAAGTATGGGTTAGATAAGCGTATATTAAGGTGAAAGAAAACTGGCTAAATAACCAGGCCCAGAAAGTTGTGATCAGTAGGAAAAAAACCCCAATTGAAGGAAAGTCACTGGTGGTGTACTCCAAGGGTCAATACTGAGTCTAATACTGTTTAACCTCTTTATTAATGATATGGACAATGGGACAGAGTGAAACCACAACAAGTTTGTAGATGAAACAAGACTTGGGGGAGTGGCGGATACATCAGATATTTGTGCTGCCACTCAGTAGAACATCAACAGGCTGGAGAAATGGGTAGGGAGGAAACTTATGAAGTTCCACAAGGGAAAATGAAAAGCTCTGCATCTGGAGAGGAATAACCCCACGAACCACTAAATGTCAGAGGCCAGCAGGCTAGAAGATCTGCTGAGAAAGACCCTGGGATCCTGGTGGACAGCAAGCTGACCACGAGCCAAAATTTCACAGTATATGACAAAAATGTCCAGCAGGATGCTGGGCTATACTATGAACAGTACTGCCAATAATTCAAGGAAAGTGATACTTTCTCTCTGCTCAGCACAAGTGAGGCTGCATCAGGAGCACTGGGTCCAGTTCCAGGGTTCCCAGTACAAGATTGGCCTTAGCAGACTCAGTCCAGCAAAGACCCACAAAGATGATTAAGGAACAGGAACATATTTTGTATGAGGAGAAGCTGAGAGAGCTGGGACTGTTCAGCCTAGAAAAGATTTAGGGCTGATCTTCCCAAAGTGTGCAAACCCGTCATGAGATATAATGAAGACATGAAAGCCAGACTCTTGTTAGGTGTTAACTGACAGTACAGGAGGTATGACATTCCATTTGAACCCAAGCAAACACTCATTTACTGTGAGGGGCAGTCCTGGGAAAACACTGGCCCAGGTTACTGAGAAAAATTGTGTAGTCTCCATCCACGGAGGTATTCAAAACCCAACTGGCCATGGTCTTGGGCAAATTTCTGTAAGTAGACCTGCTTACAGCAGTGAGGTTGACTCGACATCTCAAAAGGTCCACCCTAAAAGCTCAAAAAAGCTCTCAAAAAGCTTCCACCCTAAACAATATCTCTGTGAGGCAAGTGTTAGTAGACCATGTAGATTCTGAGCACCTAATATTAGCTCACTTCTTGGGCTGTCCTCAAAATCAATATTGGGAAAAAATATCCCAAATCATTCATATTTCAACATTTAAATACAAACCTTCATTTGTTCCACATTTTTGCATGCAGTTGGAAAACTAGGTAAAAAAATACAGGACTTTAGAGAGTGGCCTAATAATGAAAACGGATGGAAATAGGCAGAGGTGGTTGGTTTTGTAGACTTTAAGCTTTTTTAGTTATTATACATAGTCTACCAAAAACATTTATGAAGTACATTGATGACAATGCAATTGTTTTTAAAAACAGCAAAATTTGAGAAATAAAATGTAAGTGCATTTTCATGTGCTTTCTTGAATTGGAGCTTTGGTAGGGTTAAAAATGCAGGGTAAAAAGTATTGATGTTAGAAAGGTAAGTGGACAATTTCTCAGTTCACTCTCCCCACAGTGATATAGAAATACATAAATAATTTTTCTTAGCTTGTTAATAGCTTTATTCTGGAGAAAGTAAAATGGTTTTGTTGTTGGTGGTAGTGGTGGTGGTTGTGGTTTTGTTTTAGTTTTTAGAGAGGTTTCTTTACTGCAAGAGATGTTGAATGATATTTCCCCGGCAATTAATCAGAAAATGAATATATTAATTATATTCTAGAGTAAAATGCTTAGATAATATTGAACTAAGTGAGTATACATAGCTAAAATGTGTCCTTTGTTAATCAACAGTTTTGTTTGTTTGTTTGTGTTGTGGTTTAATCCGGCCGGCAGCTAAACACCACACAGCCGTTCACTCACCCTCTCCCCTCCCTCTCTGGGGTGGGGGAGAGAAACAAGAAAGTGAAGCCTGTGAGTTGAGATAAAGACAGTTTATTAAGACAGGAAAATAACAATAAAAATAATAATAATAATGATGATAATAGTACTCCTAATAATAATGTGTATGAAACAAGTGATGCACAATGCAATTGCTCACCACCTGCTGACCGATGCCCAGCCTATCCCCGAACAGCCTGCCCCCCACCCCGGCCAGCCACCTCTATCTATTGTTCAGCATGACGTCAGGTGGTATGGAATACCCCTTTGGACAGGTTGGGTCAGCTGTCCTGGGTCTGTCCCCTCCCAGATCCTGCTGCACCCCCAGACTGCCCGCTGGCAGGACAGAGCGAGAAGCTGAAAAGTCCTTGTTGGCTTGGTGTAAGCACTGCTCTGCAACAATTAAAACATCAGCATGTTATCAGTGCTCTTCTCATCCTAATCCAAAACATAGCACCCTACCAGCTACTAGGAGGAAAATTAACTCTGTCCTAACTGAAACCAGGACAGTTTGTTTGTTTGTTTGTTTGTTTTTTTGTTTGCTTTAAAGAACAATTCTATGTTTTAATGAATAATTCTAATTCAAATATAAGATTGGGCACTACCTAGAACACATTTTCAAATGAAAACTTTTTTAGTTAAAACAAACAATGAATCTGGCAATGAATGATATACAATGTTTCAGTATTTTGCATCTTTCTTCTCATCTTTCTTAACTCTGACTGAAGTGCCACAAGTGAAGCAAGCAGGACAAAAGACTGGTCTGCGTGAAAAAGCAATTGAACCTGGAACTAGGACAGAAAAAGGAACTGTATGGCCTCTGGAAACAAGGTCTGGATTCACAGGGAGACTATAGAGCTGCAGGTCACACCTTCTGGGAGAAAACAAGAAAAATAAAGATGAACTTGAGTTGACCCTGGCCACTGTGGTGTCAGAAAACAGAAAAGGCTTTTTTCAAGTATGTCAACAAGAGGAGGTCAAAGAAAAACCTTGGACTGATGCTTGTAGTGATGGTCACCAAAAAAATAAAGAGGAGGAAAAGGCCTTCCTTTCTCTTCAATGCCTGAAAGGAGGATTACATTTGTATATATATATATATATGTGTATATATATACTGTTAAATACTGAGGATATATATATACCCTCTCCTCTCCTCTCCTCTCCTCTCCTCTCCTCTCCTCTCCTCTCCTCTCCTCTCCTCTCCTCTCCTCTCCTCTCCTCTCCTCTCCTCTCCTCTCCTCTCCTCTCCTCTCCTCTCCTCTCCTCTCCTCTCCTCTCCTCTCCTCTCCTCTCCTCTCCTCTCCTCTCCTCTCCTCTCCTCTCCTCTCCTCTCCTCTCCTCTCCTCTCCTCTCCTCTCCTCTCCTCTCCTCTCCTCTCCTCTCCTCTCCTCTCCTCTCCTCTCCTCTCCTCTCCTCTCCTCTCCTCTCCTCTCCTCTCCTCTCCTCTCCTCTCCTCTCCTCCCTCTTCCATCTACTAAGACCAAGGACTAAGATTCTTGATTACCCTAAGACATGCAGGACTACACAATTTACAGTTTCCACACATTTCCTTTTTTTTCAACTAATATTTAAACGTAAAACTCCATTTCCCAGTGCAATAGATTTTGTGCAATTTAGCAGGAGATCAAGCAAAAGTTTATTTTATTGATGAAAACAAAACTGTGTTACAGATTTAGTAACCCTTTCAGATATGAATTATTCAGCAAAAAATGATTAAAGGCAAACAATATCAGTGGCGTTAGACATTTGAAAAGAAAGGTTAACTTTATAACTTGTTTGAATCAGTTTCCATCATGTAGTTTATTCTGTAATAATGTGCTGCTTAAAATGGAAAATATTCAGAATAATTTGTAGTAAATTTGCAGTTCCAATTCTTGATATTTTTGAAACATTATAATCATGCAGTTGACAATAGTTTAAAAAACATAAGCATTCAGCACCTGACCAATGTCACTTTATTTAACATAAAAATTCCAAAAGATGTTGCTTTACTACAATGGGAGAAGGTACAAGAAGAATAAACGGTGTGGGTTTTTTTGTGTGTGTGATATTTTTTGTTGTTGTTGGTAGTGGTGTTTTGTTGTTGTTTTTGTTGTTTTTACATTTTACATTTATCGGTCAATGTTTCAGAAGACCATGTCACTCCAAGATTCCACCTACATATATTGACAATCTGTCCAGATTTAGCAGGAACCTATTTTTTATTTTATTTTTATTTCAATTAATTTAAAGCATTTGCCTTATTTCTGTTTTATCCAATGCAAACCACCAAATGATATGTATTGTCAAAATAAGCTATGAAAAGAGTAAAAAGAAGAATCTGCAATATATACAACTCTTCAAATGTTTAAAGTATATCTGATCAGGAGAGAAAGAGAGAGAGAGGGAGAGAGAGAGATACATGATCTCTACCTTTAGAGTTCAAAACTTGTTTTACAGTCAATTTTGATGTGAAATTGGTCTAGTCCAGCTCATTATGCTACCAGCTGGGAGACCCCATTTTGTCATTGAAGCATAGAAAATTGAGTCTGATGTGGAGAAGAATTGAACTTAATATCCAGAAAATGTTTCACTTATGCTTTCTGCTGTACTGCCTGGTGCAGAATTCATGTTGAATATGTAAGTAATTGTTAACCTGTCATCTTAGCAGTACATGAGTGCAAACGGGACAAATTATCATAGACACAGTTAAGCCTCCGGTTCATGTTACAAAAAAAAAAAAAAAAAAAAAAAAAGTGTGAAATTACTCAGCACATAATATTCCTTACTTGTCTTATTTTTATTTAGGGTATTAGAATGGCTATTCCAGATATCATGTGCAGGGTGCCACATGTGCATCTCTAGGAAATATCCAAAGGCAAAATTCTTCAACTGTGGTTCACTTGCTCCACAGATTCATCAGTTATTGTGGGTCCATAACAATGACAACTTATAACTGACATATTCCCTGATATTGGACAATCTATATGTAGGCAGAATCCAGTACATAGTGAGGCACTTTTAATGCTCTCGATTAGCTATTTGCTTAAAACTATCTCCACACAGTGTAAAAGGTGTACGTATAAAGGGTGAAGGCGATCTTTGGTTTCCTGTGGGCTTTCTTATGCTTATTACTCAAATATATTTGCATAATGCAAGACAGCTAGCTTGGATATCAAATATATTTTAACATAGGCAACATACTTTCTCTCCCCTCTCTCTTCTGTCTCCTCTCTCCTCTCCCCTCCCCCCCCCCCAAAAAAAAGGTAATTAAACCCTTAATATTTCAACCTCTGTAAAGTGTGCAAAGAAATTAAAAACAAAATGTAGAAGTTCTCCCTTCACTATTACAAAATGCAAGGCAAACTCTCCTCTAGAGCATACCAGTTTTCAATTGTTATAGTAAATTTTCTATTCATGTAGCTACCTCATATGAGACTGGAAATACCATCAGTGTGCCTCTGGGAAAAATTAAACATATAACGGTTAGTGGGAAAATTATATCTTCAGTACTTGGAATTAATTTATATAATTACTATGAACGGTACAGTGTTATTTAAATGCTAATAAAATGGAGATAAATTTTAACTATCATTGAGTGTTAAAGTGAGTCAAAATCTCCATGACTTTAACACTTAATTGTGATGTCCCTGGAAAAAAAGGTAGCAAAGTTTCAAATACTTAGTTCTTCAGACGTGTGTGTGGGGAAAAAAAAAAAAAAAATTTACTGTATTTTTTTTTCCAGACATGTTACTGACTGGCGTATGTGAGAAATGCATTTCAGATTCCATGCCTGCTGTCCTAGAACTTTGTGTTTATTGTTACCAGTTGCAAATACCCATTCAAATTATCAGCTATATATGTTCTGTGAAGTACTTTTTTTTTGGTATTCCTGGGTTGTAATCCCAGATTATGAGAAGTATGTTTCATAGAACTATTAATTCAGGACAATTAATTAGGGTAATCTCTGAGAAGCTGACATGATTTCTATTCATTCCTTGTTCACTGACATAACAAAATGCATTCTAAACATAACACGTTTTTGTTTGTTTGGTTGGTTGGTTGGTTATTGTTTGTTTGTTTTTTCATAACTGGAGCTAGACTGTGCATGCAGACTTGTATCCAGAAGCAGGGACTGTGGTTTCACAAAGTAAAATCCTACGCTTGCTAAGAGACTAATCACCTTGTGACTAAAACGTATATTAAGTTTTAAACATAAAAATAGCCTAATTGATTTCACTACTTGCTGAAACAGACTTGACAGTGATGTTTGGAATGGTGTTTTCAGTGTTTTAATAATTTCTTAAACTACAGAGTGGAAGAGGCAACACGCTTATCCACAATAACAAAGGAAAGCTTTAGTCAATGTTTGAAAAAAAATTGAAATTTTAAGAATGGTAGTGGCATATTCTTTTGACTTGAAATCTTTATTAACACTTATAATTTATTTTCTTATTTAAATACTACTTATGTGTATAAAAACAATATTTAGTATTTTATGTAATGCTCCAGCATAACAAGTTACCTTAGGGAAGGAAGTAAATCTGTGGCTTGTAATCACATTGAACTCTAAACCAGGTTAAAGTCTGTAATAACTAATTAGAGAAAAGTAATTACTGTAAAGTTAGATTAAATCTTATTTTACAGTGTAGGGGGAATGGGCTAAAGTTGCGCCAGGGGAGGTTTAGGTTGGATGTTAGGAAGAACTTCTTTACTGAAAGGGTTGTTAGGCATTGGAATGGGCTGCCCAGGGAGGTGGTTGAGTCGCCATCCCTGGAGGTCTTTAAAAGACGTTTATATGTAGCCCTTAGTGATATGGTTTAGTGGAGGACTTGTTAGTGTTAGCTCAGAGGTTGGACTGGGTGATCTTGGAGGTCTCTTCCAACCTAGACGATTCTGTGATTCTGTGATTCTGTGATTCTGTATAGTCTTTTGCTACATTTAGGAAAAGTGACCCTTGCCTCTTCCAGACTATAATACTTACAGTCAAGTGCCTTACCTCTTACTCACTTTTTTTTTTTTTTTTTAATGCTATGTATACCTAGAATTTCATGAAATTTTGCCCATAAAAGAGAGTTTTAGAAGTTGCACCTACAGTCAAATTTATAATGTTTAAATTCATCATATTTAGTTTCATATTAGGAATGTGAATTTAAATAGCATTTCCCTGAAATTTAAGGGACAAAACTCTAAAACATGGATTTTAAACAGAAGATGAACCACTTTATATATTAGTGAGATTTCTTCTACTATTTTTAATTCTGTTATGTCAACATTATTCTGTCAATAATCCATGCTTGATAAATAATGGAATAAAGCTTAAAGGTTTAAAAAGGTTGAGGCAGGTAGTAATCACGACTTTGACAGAGCTGTGCAGAGTCAGCATGCAGTATCTGTGATAATCTAGAAGGATCACCGGGATCTGATCTTACTTAATTTGATTTGTCCACTTAGGTTTCAACTACAGTAGGTTGTCACTGTTGTTGCAAACAACATTTTAGGGTATAAATCTAGATATTCTGATTATTCTGATTTTGCAGGGACATGTTATGTGTGTTATTAGGAACAATAACTGACAACTACCAGGATTTCTAATGTTAAAAAATAAAATACTAATAATTAAAAAGTCGTTTGAAATGCATCAAACATTTACTATTTTAAAAACAAACACAGTGACAAACAAATAATTCCTGTTTGGATTATTTTGATTTTTTTTTTTTCCGATTACATACAGCTGTATGTATTTTATCCGTATAGGCAGATAAAATAAATAAAGGGATCTGAAATATCAGCTAGAGGCCAGGAAGCATATTTTAGAGAATATAATATAGCACTATACATGTCTTTTTACATAATTGAATTGCATCCTTAACTCACATATAGATTCCTACGTATTGCCATCTAAATTTAGATATATATCCAAATCCTACCACCAATGAAAATGTTAGATATTCTATATCTATAACTACATATTCCTTAAAAATTAATTGGTTATAACTGGCATTATCTGAGACCAATTCAGCCTACGTAAAATTATAGTTTTCTTCCAGAAATGTCATTCTCCTTTGGCTATGTAATTATAGGTGTCTAAAGTTAGGTGGGATGAAACAGATCTGCTACAAGTGTTTGTCATGGATACCAGTGAGAAAGACTTTCAGACTATGTAAGGTATTGATTAAAATACCACTTACAAAATAGAGAAAAAAAAAATAGAAGAAGAAAAATCACAGAATCACAGAATAGTTGAGGTTTGAAGGGACTTCTGAAGATCATCTAGATCAACCCCCCTGTTGGATCTAGAGCACATTGCACAGGATGGCATCTGGGCAAGTTTTGAATATCTATAGAGAAGGAGACTCCACAGCCTCTCTAGGCTACCTGTTTCAGTGCTCTGTCACTCTCACAGTAAAGAAATGCCCTCTCATAGTCAGCTGGAACTTCCTGTGCTTCAGTTTGTGCCCATTGCCTCTTGTCCTGTCACTAGGCACAACTGAAAAGGGCCTGATTCCATTCTCTTGACACTCTTCCTTCAGATATTCATATGCATTGATGAGATTTCCCCTCAGCCTTCTGTTTTCCAGGCTAAACAGGCCCAGTTCTTTCAGCCTGTCCTTCTACAACAGGTGCTCCAGTACCCTATTCATCTTCATAACCTTCCTCTGAACTCGCTCCAGTAGTTCTATGTCCATCTTTGTACTGGGGAGCCCAAACCTGGAAACAATACTCCAGGTGTGGCCTCACCAGGGCTGAGTAGAGAGGAAGGATCTCCTCCCTTGATCTGCTGGCAACACTCTTCCAAATGCACCCCAGAATACCATTGGCCTTTTTGCCCAGAAGGCACATTACTGACTCATGGTCAGCCTGCTGTCCACCAGGACTCCCAGGTCTCTCTCTACAGAGCTGTTCTCCAGCAGATCAGCCCCCAGCCTGTACTGGTGCCTGGGGTTATTCCTCCCTAGGTGCAGGACCCTGAAATTGACCTTGATGAACCTCATGAGGTTCCTCTCAGCCCACCTACACCAGGAGACACCTCTCCAGCCTGTCAAGGTCCCTTTGTATGGCAGCACAGCCCTCTGGGGTATCAGCCACTCCTCCCAGCTTTGTGTCATCAGCAAATTTGGTGAGGGTGCACTCTGTTCCATTGTCCAGGTCACTGATGAATAAATTGAACAACACTGGACCCAACACTGCACCCTTGGGGGACACTGCTAGCTACTGGCCTCCAACTAGACTGCACCACTGAGTATAACCCTTCAAGCTCTGCCATTCAGCCATTTATCTGCCATTATCAGCCAATTATCCAGCCAAGAAAATAAATAAATAACGGGGATAACATAGGTAGTCTTACATCCTACATTAGTCTTACATTAGCGGCAATACCGGTTGTTCTCTGGATACCCACTGCCGAGAGCTGGTGGAAGGGGACGGGGAGCAGGACGTGGCCTTCGCTATCCATGAGGAAATGGTTGGCGACCTGCTACGGAGCTTGGATGTGCGCAAGTCGATGGGGCCGGATGGGATGCACCCGAGGGTACTGAAAGAACTGGTGGAGGAGCTGGCCGAGCTGCTTTCCATCATTTATCGGCAGTCCTGGCTATCGGGGGAGGTCCCAGTTGACTGGCGGCTAGCCAATGTGATGCCCATCTATAAGAAGGGCCGCAGGGCAGACCTGGGGAACTATAGGCCTGTCAGTTTGACCTCAGTGCCAGGAAAGCTCATGGAGCAGATTATCTTGAGGGTCATCACGCGGCACTTGCAGGGCAAGCAGGCGATCAGGCCCAGTCAGCATGGGTTTATGAAAGGCAGGTCCTGCTTGACGAACCTGATCTCCTTCTATGACCAAGTGACGCGCTTGGTGGATGAGGGAAAGGCTGTGGATGTGGTCTACCTTGACCTCAGTAAGGCTTTTGACACAGTTCCCCACAACATTCTCCTCAAGAAACTGGCTGCTCGGGGCTTGGACTGGCGTACGCTTCGCTGGGTTAGAAACTGGCTGGATGGCCGGGCCCAGAGAGTTGTGGTGAATGGAGTCAAATCTGGTTGGAGGCCGGTCACTAGTGGTGTCCCCCAGGGCTCGGTACTGGGGCCGGTCCTCTTTAATATCTTTATCGATGATCTGGATGAGGGCGTCCAGTGCACCCTCAGTAAGTTTGCAGATGACACCAAGCTAAGTGCGTGTGTCGATCTGCTCGAGGGAAGGAAGGCTCTGCAGGAGGATCTGGATAGGCTGGAGCGATGGGCTGAGGTCAGCTGTATGAAGTTCAACAAGGCCAAGTGCCGGGTCCTGCACCTGGGGCGCAACAACCCCAAGCAGAGCTACAGGCTGGGAGATGAGTGGCTGGAAAGCTGCCTGGCCGAGAAGGACCTGGGAGTATTGGTTGATAGTCGGCTGAATATGAGCCAGCAGTGTGCCCAGGTGGCCAAGAAGGCCAACAGCATCCTGGCCTGCATAAGAAGCAGTGTGGCCAGCAGGGCTAGGGAAGTGATTGTGCCCCTGTACTCGGCTCTGGTGAGGCCGCACCTCGAGTACTGTGTTCAGTTTTGGGCCCCTCGCTACAGGAAGGACATGGACGTGCTCGAGCGAGTCCAGAGAAGGGTGATGAGGCTGGTGAGGGGGTCTGGAGAACAAGTCTTACGAGGAGCGGCTGAGGGAGCTGGGCTTGTTCAGCCTGGAGAAGAGGAGGCTCAGGGGCGACCTTATCGCTCTCTACAGTTACCTTAAAGGAGGCTGTAGAGAGGTGGGGGTTGGTCTGTTCTCCTACGTGCCTGGTGACAGGACGAGGGGGAATGGGCGAAAGTTGCGACAGGGGAGTTTTAGGTTGGATGTTAGGAAGTACTTCTTTACCGAAAGGGTTATTAAGCATTGGAACGGGCTGCCCAGGGAGGTGGTGGAGTCACCATCCCTGGAGGTCTTTAAAAGACGTTTAGATGTAGAGCTTAGCGATATGGTTTAGTGGAGTACTTAGTGTTAGGTCGGAGGTTGGACTCGATGATCTTGAGGTCTCTTCCAACCTAGAAATCTGTGATACTGTGATACTGTGATACATCCCTTCACATGCTGGAAATCCCAAGTTTTGCAGCATTGGACAAACTCCAGTCAGGACATGACATGAAGTACAGATTGCATCTACAGAAAGGTTCACCAGAACTTTAATCTTCAGTGCTTTTATAGGATGCTGTGAAGTGTGAAACTCTGTTCAGCACTTATACTTTCAAGCAAAAGGATACTATGCTTGGTTTATTTTGAGATAAGATGAGATGAAACACACAGTTGGTGTATGGTGTAATAACCAGTTGCCAAGTGGGAGTCACATATGGTTTCCTCTGCTATGGTCAGCTAATTTCATCCAGTGCCCATGAGATAAGAACAGTGCAGCACAGGCCTGTGCCTACTGAGTTTAATTGTATGTGGGTCAGTAACTCTGTGGGGGTAAAAGTTAAGGACTGAACCAATAAAGCACACCTTGTGTTTGGGGGTCTATTACAGGCCACCTAATCAAAGGGAGCCTGTGGATGAGGCGTTCTTGCTTCAGATGCAAGAAACATCATGGTTGCATGTCTGCTGGAAATGCTACATAGCAGGCTGTAAGCAATCCAGAAGACACCTAGGGCACACTGAGGATAACTTCCTGGTCCAGGTATCAGGCAAAACCAACCAGAGGAGAAGAGTTACTGGACCTGGTGCGTACCAATGCAGATGAACTCATTTGAGAAGTTAAGATTGGAGGCAGTCTGGGCTGTAGTGACCATGCCTTGTTCGAGTATTTGATCTCAAGGAATATGGGCCAGGCAAGGAGCAAAGTCAGGATACTGAACTTCTGAAGAGCAAACTTCAAGATATTTAAAGACCTAGTAGATGAGATCGCCTGGAACACCATCCTTAGGGACAAAGGACCTGAGCAGAGCTGGCAACTCTTTAAGGATGTTTTCCTTAGAGCACAAGAACTCTCCATCCCCCTGTGTAAGAAAACAAGCAGGGAGGACAGAAAACTGGGATGGCTATGCAAGGACCTTCTGGTCAAACTGAGGTGCAAGAAGGAAATGCACAGGCAGTGGAAGCAAGCACATTTGGCCTGGAAAGCATACAGGGATGCCATCCAGACGTGCAGGGATGGGATCAGAAAAGACAATGCATGGATGGAACTGAGCTTGGCAAGGGATGTAAAGAATATCAGGAAGAGATTCTATAGGTACATTGCTCAAAAAAGAAAGGCCAAAGGGAGTGTACAACCTCTGATGGATGAGAATGGTGGACTGGTAATTACAGACATGGAGAAGGATGAGGTACTCAACAACTTCTTTGCCTCAGTCTTCACTGACAGTCAAGCTTCCCAAGTCTTTTGCCAAGCCACTCTCCATTATATTAGAAAAGTCCTGGCAGTCAGAAGTCCCTGGTGACTGGAGAAATGGAAACATCACTCCCATTTTCAAAAAGGGTAGAGAGGAGGACTGGGAACTACAGACTGGTGAGCCTCACGTCTGTGCCTGGAAAGATCATCAAATAAATCCTCTTGGAAGTAATGTCAAGGCACATGCAAGACAAGGAGGTGATCCAAGACAGCCAACACAACTTCACCAAGGGTTAATCATGCCTGACCAATCTGGTGGCCTTCTATGATGGACTGACTGCATCAGTTGACAAGGGAAGACTGACCGATGTCATCTATCTGGATTTTAACAAGGCTTTGACATCCTGATCTCAAAATTGGAGAGACATGGATTTGATGGTTGAACCATTCAGTAGATAAGGAACTGGCTTGAACGCTGCACCCAGAGAGTTGTGGTCAATGGTTCTATGTCCAGAGAGAGGCCAGTGACGAATGGTGTCCCTCAGCGATCCATCTAGGTCACTAGTCCTTGTGACTACTGCTGTTTAATAGCTTTATCAATGACATAGACAGGGGGATCAAGTGCACCCTCAGCAAGTTTGCAAATGACACCAAGCTGAGTGGTGTAGTTGATACAACAGGAGGAAGAGATGCCATCCAAAGGGACCTGGACTAGCTTGAGAAGTGGGCCCATGTCAACCTAATGAGGTTCAACAAATCTAAGTGCAAGATGCTGCACGTGGGCCAGGGTAATCCCAGACAAACTGGGAGAAGAACTCACTGAGAGCAGCCCTGCAGAGAAGGACTTGGGGGTTCTCGTGGATGAAAAGCTTGACATGAGCCAGCAGTGCATGCTTCCTGCTCAGAAAGTCAGATGCACCCTGGGCTGCATCAAAAGAGGAGTGGCCAGCAGGTCGAGGGAGGTGATTATCCCCCTCTACTCTGCCCCTGTGAGGCCCCACCTGGAGTACTGCATCCAGGTCTGGGACTCCCAGAACTAGAAGGATGTTGATCTGTTAGAGTGAGTCCAGAGGAGGGCCACAAAGATGATCAGAGGACTACAGCACCTCTCCTATGAAGACAGGCTGAGAGAGCTGGGGATGGTCAGCCTGAAGAAGAGAAGGGTCTGGGGTGACCTCATTGCAGGTTTTCAGTACTTAAAGGGGTCTTATAAAAAGACGGAGTGCAACTTTTTTGCTCATGCAGACAATGATAGGACAAGGGGGAATGTTTTAAAATAAAAGAAGAAAGATTTAGATGAGATGTTAGGAGAAAATTCGTCACTGTGGGGGGTGGTGAGGCACTGGAACAGGTTCAAACTCAAGCCTTTCTATGATTCTATGACGTGCAATGTTCTGGTTAGGACCACTATGTGGATTAATCCAATAACAGCCATTTAAATGATTGTTCTTGTTTACACATCTTTCTTTTTATTTTAAGAATTTGTTAACACTTTTATTTTACTAAAAATTCTGCTCTTTTCTTTTTTTTTTTCTTTGACCTTAATTTATTTATTTTTATTTTGTAAGAAGCCATGTCTGATCAGCAAAAAAAAGTTCTGAAAATTTTAGTTCTTTCTCTTCATTTTCTTTCTACATCTGGGCCCTGAAATGAGAGAGAGAGAGAGAGAAAGAAATAAAGTATTAGAAGAGCTACTTCTAAACATGATTCTCCCACCAATGTTTATTTATTTTCCAATGTGTTTATTATATTGCTGTAATCATGATACAATCTTCTTTTCCCTTCTCTTTCCACAGTTGCCTGCCTTGTGTTACACGTAGTTCTTTCTTTAAAATCTGTGACAACTGAGGTGGAGGTGGTGTTGAAAATAGCTTCACTTGCTGTGTCATTATAATTAATTTCTACAGTGTTAACCATACCATGCACTGAATTAAATCAGAATTTACTTCAGGGTTCACAGTTTAAAATTATGTCATGCGTACTGAAGGACTAATAAAGATTGAAATAGTAGACATTTAGACCTACTAGAATAAGCAGAGTAACAGTCAAATGAGTGCCATAGCTGTTAAATTATGAATATTCGTTAACTGTACTGTTGTCTGTCTCAATGTATATCTATTTATGTAAACTTAATCATCTACAAAGTGAGATTTTACTCAGTCTAAGCACATTTCTTACCTCATCCAGGGACTAGATCTGAAGATCTCTCTTACTAACAGAGTGGCCTGAACTCCAGGCTATCAATATCTTTATATATATTTATATACATAGTGATACGCTCTGAGTTACAGGGTGCACTCATTGGTGGTACACGTTACATTCTATAGTGTCGACCCACTCAGAAATGTCAGTAACAGAGATTGTTAACCATTTAAAAGAAATGCTGAAAATAAAAACTTACCTATCATTTTCCTCCAGAAACCAAACTGAGGTTCCTCTTCAACTCCCTATGATTTTTAAAAATAATTGCTAGTAGCCTTTGAAATGAATGAATGAAGATAATTCAGGTGAGCTGGTAGGTGCTGTGCATTCTTTAAGAGTACTGTACTCACCAGCTCTTTATTAAACTGTATATTGACAAAGTATTTATTTCTTTGGAATTGCATGTACCCTTCTAATTTATCTTGTTAAATAATGATCTAATAAAACACTTGAATGAAAGATGATATAGAGAGGGCAGAAAGAATGAGAAAATATCTTGCAACTGTCAAAATATTTCACAGAGATATATAAGGATAGTCTTCGTATGTATATACCTCTTTATGAGATGTTTTTTACTTTTATGAAAGACGTTTGACAATATTCATGTTAATATTTTAAATTTCAACTAATTATTGGATTGAATGATGATCTCTAGTATTAATATCAAGAGGAATAATCACAGCATCCATTGAACTACATACATGCTGGTTTTGATCTACATACAGACTATATTTGAGCCTAACGAGGAAATGATTCAGTTAGGCCCCTCTCCTACTCCAGAGAGAAATGTGTATCAAAGACAGAAAGTAGAAAGATTCTGCATCACTGAACTGGTTAATTCAACTTCTAAGGCATGATTCAGACATCAAAGCAGCTCCACCTTTTCTGAAATTCTCTTCCAATACTCTGGAGAATATATTGGTCAGTATGCTTTCAGGAAGTGAACTAGAACTGGAGTGGTTAAAAATAACCCTATTCAGTAGTCTAGGAGATTTTTATTTTATTTTATTTTTCCTTTTTATACTATACTAGAATATTTGAACTAGTCATATTATTGTTGCAATTAATCATCATATTCTTCTACTAAAATATGTCACCTTCCTTCTAATGGCCAAAGTTCCAAAACTAGTGATGCCAGTAACATATAACTGTGAAAGTTTTTGTATCTTTAATTCTGAGAAAGCAACAGATTTCTGATTATAATGATATTCTGAGTGCTTCATAAACAGTATTTTCCTTTAAGGAGAATTCTTAGAGTCAATGAATGTTTGATTAGTAATACTACAGAGTAATTTACTTCTGAACAATACTCCTCATCACGTCAAAAGCTTTTTATGTTATCATGTATAAATAAACATAGTTTTAGTATACTGAGTCCCTACCTCATTCCCCACCCCTCCATAGAAACAATACTTGAATGACAAGGATTTTTTTTTTTTTTTAGTGAAAATTAATAGATGAATTCTGATCACTTATTTGGTCTTTCTGAAAATATTTAAAACATCCATTTAGAGGAAAAGAAGAGGATAGAAGTAGATAGCTCTTCACTGGAGACATTTGTCTCTTTTGCTAAAGAAAGGTGAAAAATCAGTATTTGGTTTTGTAACCATAATAACCTGATAAGATCTTGTAGAAATGTCTTTCCCTATTACTATCTGTTATGAAAATATCACTGTGTTCGTCCTAAGGGAAGATGCAGGGAGAATATTCCTCCAACTCCTAACAGTTTTATTCTTTCTTGCTATGTCTGGAAAATAATTTTTTTTGACTGCTGTGAATTGACCCACCAGGAGCGCACCATCATTGTGCCCAGTTCATTCACCATCTTCCAGCTCACTTCACCAGATCCCAACAGGGAACACAAGAATACCAGAGGCAGTAAGCTCACTTCAGCATGGCCCCTCTGTTTTGGGGAATTTCTGGAGGGAGTATGACAAGCATTTTATTTTATTTTATTTTATTTTATTTTATTTTATTTTATTTTATTTTATTTTATTTTATTTTATTTTATTTTTTATTTTATTTTATTTTATTTTATTTATTTATTTATTTTATTTTATTTATTTATTTTATTTTATTTTATTTTATTTTATTTTTTATTTTATTTTATTTTATTTTATTTTATTTTATTTTATTTTATTTTATTTTTTTATTTTATATTTCATTTTCATTTCATTTCATTTATTTCATTTATTTCATTTATTTCATTTATTTCATTTATTTTATATTAGAGGCTGCTAAATCCAGTAGCCCAATGAATATGAAACTGATGCAGCTCCATGTCTCCAGGTCCAGCCAGTGGCAAGGGAGAGCTCAGATTCTTGATAGGCAGATATGCATGAATACACACACTGTCAAAACACACACACGACTGGCTGCACAGATAACTCAGATAGAAAACAGAGAACTTGAATAAGTAAGAGTGGAATGAATGGGGTGATACCATTCTTCTCTTCAGCTGATCAACACTGAAGTCCACTGATATTATACCTATACCCATGTACAAAATCACAGAATCACAGAATGTTTGAGGTTGGAAGGGACCTCCAGAGGTCATCTAGTCCAACTCCCCTGCTCAAGCAGGGTCACCTAGAGCATGTTACACAGGATTGCATCCAGGTTGGTTTTGAATATCTCCAAAGAAGGAGACTCCACAAACTCTCTGGGAAGCCTGTTCCAGTGCTCTGTCATCCAAACCACAAATAAGTTTTTTCTCATATGGCAATGAAACTTCCTGTGGTTCAATTTATACCTATTACCCATTTTTCTATCACTGGCCACCACTGAGAAGAGTTTGGTCTCATGCACTTTACCATGTCCCCTCAGGTATTTGTAGAGGTTGGTAAGATCAACCTCTCAGCCTCGTCTTCTCCAGGCTAAACAGGCCCAGCTCGCTTAGTCTTTCCTCATAAGACAAACGCTCCAATCCCTTAATCATCTTCATGTCTCTACGCTAGACCCTCTCTAGAAGTTCTACTTCCCTCTTGTACCAAGAAGCCCAGAATTGCACACAATATTCCAGGTGTGGCCTCACCAGAGCTGAGTAGAGGGGCAAGATCACCTCTCTTGACCTGCTGTCCACACTCCTCTTGATGCAGGCTAGGATACCATTGGCCTTCTTGGCCAGAAGGGCACACTGCTAGCTCTTGGTTAACTTGTTGTCCACCACGAACCCCAGGTCTGTCTCTGCAGAGCTGCTCTCCAGTAGGTCAGCCCCCAACCTGTACTGGTGTTTGGGGTTGTTCCTCCCTAGCTGCAGGACCCTGCACTTGCCCTTGTTGAACTTCATGAGGTTCCTCTCTGCCCAACTCTCCAGCCTGTCCAGGTTCCTCTGAATAGCAGCACAGGCCTCTGGTGTGTCAGCCACTCTGCCAAGGTTTGTATCATCAGCAAACTTGCTGAGGGTGCACTCTGTCCATTCATCCAGGTCATTGATGAGTAAGTTGAACAGCACTGGACCCGATACTGACCCCTGGGAGACACCACTAGCCACACGCCTCCAACTAGAGGGCACCATTGAGCACAACCCTCTGAGCTCTGCCATCCAGCCAGTTCTCGATCCTCCCCACTGTCCACTCATGGATTCCACACTTCCAGAGCTTGCCCATGAGGATGTTATAGGAGACAGTGTTGAAAGCCTTGTTGAGGTCAAGGTAGACAACATCCACTGCTCTCCGCTCACCCATCCATCCATCCATCCATCCATCCATCCACCCACCCACCCATCCACCCATCCACCCATCCAGTCATCTCACTATAGAAAGCTATCAGGTTGGTTAAACATTGTTTCTCCTTGATGAATCCATGTTGTCTGCTCCTGATCACCTTATTTTCCTCCATGTGCTTAGAGATGGCTTCAAGGATGAGTTGCTCCATCACCTTTTCAGATATGGAGGTGAGGCTGACTGGCCTATAGTTTCCTGGGTCTTCCTTTTTGCCCTCCTTGAAGACTGGAGTAAAGATGTTTTTTTTCCAGCCCTCAGGCACCTCTCCTGTTCTCCAAGACCTTTTGAAGATGATAGAGCGGTTTAGTGATAAAGCCCACAAGTTCCCTCAGCACTCTTGGGTGCATCCCATTGCGGCCCATAGATTTGGTGTTGGACTCGATGATCCTTATTGGTTGGACTTGATGATCCTTATAGTTCCTTTCCAACTCTGGATGTTCTAATATTCTATGATTTGTGGGTGTCTAGCTTGCCTAAATAGCCCAATCCTCTTCAACCACGGGAAAGTCTTCCTCTCTTCAGGTTTTCTCTCTTGTTTCCAGGCTCAGTAGTGTATGGGGACTAACCTTAGCAGTGAAGACTGAAGCAAAGGCATTCAGTAACTCTGCCTTCTTTGTATTCACCATCACCAAGGCAGCCACATCATTTAGTAGCACACCGACATTTTCCTTAGTCTTCCTTTTGCTGCTGATGTATTTGAAAAAGCCCTTCTTGTCATCCTTGATGTCCCTTGCTAAATTTAGTTCTATCTGGGCCTTGGCCTTCCTCATTGCATCCCTGCATTCTCTGATAATGTTCCTATATTCCACCCAAGTGGTCTGTCCCTTCTTCCACACCATGTATGCTTTCTTCTTCTGTTTAAGTTTTCTCAAGAGCTCCTTGCCCATCCACGCAGATCTCCTGCTCCCCTTGCTCGACTTCTTTCTCGTAAGGATGTACTGATCCTGAGCTTGAAGGAAATGGTGCTTGAATATTAGCCAGCTCTCCTGGACTCCCTTTCCCTCTAGGGCTCTGACCCAGGGGATTCCTCCAGTTAGGTCCCTGAAGAGGTCAAAGTTAGCTCTCTTGAAATCCACAGTTTTGGTCCTACTTTTAGCCCTGTTTCTTCCTCGCAGGATCTTGAACTCCAATGTCTTGTGATCACTGCAGATGAGACTGCCTTCAACCTTCACATTTCCTACTAGACCATCTCTGTTAATACCAGCTCCAGGAATGCCTCTTTCCTTGTCGGCTCATCTACCACCTGTGTCAAGAAGTTATCTGCAGTGTTCTGCAGTAACCTCCTGGACTGTTTGTTCTGAGCTGTGTTGTCTTCCCAGCAAATATTGGGGTGGTTAAAGTTCCCCATATGAACCAGGGCCTGCGAACGTGAGGCAACTTGCAGCTGCCTGTAGAAGGCATCATCCACTTCCTCTTCCTGATCCAGTGGCCTGTAGTAAACACCCACTACAATGTTACCCCTGTTGGCCTGCCCTTTAATCTTCACCCATAGGCTCTTGACTCTCGTCATTCCATCCTCCCTTAGGCAGAGCTCCATACATTCTAGTTGCTCATTCACATAAAGAGCAACTCCACCACCTCACCTTCCTGGCCTGTCCTTTTTAAAAAACACAAGGCTATCCATGGCCACATTCCAGCCATGAGAGCTGTCCCTCCATGTCTCAGTAACTGCGATGAGTTCATAGCCCTGCAACTGCATGCACACCTTCAGTTCCCTGTGTTTATTCTCCATGCTGCATGTGTTTACATAGAGGCATTTGAGTGATGTGTATGCCCCAATGTGTATGCCTTTCTAGATGGGGCAACTGTAACTCGTACACGTGGGTCTATGGTAGCTCTCCTGTTAAGCTCTGTTCCCCTCTAGGCTCCTTTGCCAGCTGTGATGTTCAGCTGGTGTGAGTGGGATGGCATGTCATCACTTACCTTATCGCCAGCATCCCTGAAGATATCCCTCTCCCCCATTGAATCTAGTTTAAAGACTGATCGATGAGACCCACCAGCTCATGACCAAGGACTCTCTTCCCCTTTTAAGAAAGATGAATGTCATCCAATGCCAGCAAGCCTGGTAGCATATAAGGCTTTCTGTGATCAAAGAACCCAAAGTCTTGGCAATCACACCAGACACGGAACCACGTGTTAATGGATGCTATTCTTATGTTCCTGTCACCATCAGTACTGGGGAGAATGTAGGAGAAGATGACTTGCACACCCCTATTCCTGATCATCAGTCCCAATTCCTTGAAGTCCCATTTGATTTTTCTAAGGCTATGCATTGCCACTTCTTCTCCTCCCAGATGTAGGACCAGCAATGGATAATAGTCTGAGGGTCGAACCAAGCTGAGAAGTCTCCTGGTGATGTCCTTAACCCAAGCCTCAGGAAGGCATCAGATTTCCTTTAGAGGGTCCTTTCTACATATTGGACCCTCTGTTCCCCCTGTTGTGGAATCACCCACAAGGAAAACATGCCTTTTCTTCCTCCTGCCAGTGGTCGTGATAGGGGGGGTTGGCCTTTCTGATCCTGGCAATATCTCTGGTGGAAAGGGACTGTCACCTTCTCCATCACTGATTGACTTTCAGCCTCCAGGCCCTCATACCTGTTGCTCAGGGCTACCTGAGAGGGTGAGACAGGTGAAGGCAGATTTTGCCTGCCACCTTGAGCCTGGACTTTTTTCCATTCATTCACATCCTTGCAGCTTCTGCCTTGTGTCTGCTGGGGGATGGATACTATATTCCCTTCTTGTTGAAGGCAACTTGTTCCTGTGCCTTACCACCCCCCACAATGAGGAATTTCCTCCTAACATCTCATCTAAATCTCCCCTATTTTAGTTTAAACCCTTCCCCCTCATCCTGTCATTATCCGACTGAGCAAAGAGTCACTCTCCATCTTTTCTAAAAGTACCCTTTAAGTATTGAAAGGTCACAGTGAGGTCACCCCAGACCCTTCTCTTCTTCAGGCTGACCATCCCCAGCTCTCTCAGCCTGTCTTCATAGGAGAGGTGCTGTAGTCCTCTGATCATCTTTGTGGCCCTCCTCTGGACTCACTCTAACAGATCAACATCCTTCTAGTTCTGGGAGTCCCAGACCTGGATGCAGTACTCCAGGTGGGGCCTCACAGGGGCAGAGTAGAGGGGGATAATCACCTCCCTCGACCTGCTGGCCACTCCTCTTTTGATGCAGCCCAGGATGCAGTTGACCTTCTGGGTTGCAAGCGCACACTACTGGCTCATGTCAAGCTTTTCATCCATGAGAACCCCCAAGTCCTTCTCTGCAGGGCTGCTTTCAATTAGTTTTTCTCCCAGTCTGTCCTCATGTCTGGGACTGCCCCAACCCAGGTGCAGCACCTTGCACTTGGACTTGTTGAACTTCATTAGGTTCACAAGGGGCCTACTTCTCAAGCTTGTCCAGGTCCCTTTGGATGGCATCTCTTCCTCCTGTTGTATCAACTACACCACTCAGCTTGGTGTCATTTGCAAACTTGCTGAGGGTGCACTCAATCCCCCTGTCTATGTCATTGATGAAGATAGTAAACATTACCAGTCCCAGGACAGACCCCTGAGGGACACCTTGTGTCACGGGCCTCCACGTGGACATAGAGCTGTTGACAGTCACTCTCTGGGTGCGACCTTCAAGCCAACTCCTTATCCACTGAATGGTCCACCCATCAAATCCCTATCTCTCCAATCTGGAGACCAGGATGTCATGTGGGACTGTGTCAAAGGCCTTACAGAAATCTAGGTAGATGACATCAGTCAGTCTTCCTTTGTCAACTGATGCAGTCACTCCATCATAGAAAGCTACCAGATTGGTCAGGCATGATTAACCCTTGGTAAAGCCATGCTGTCTGTCTTGGATCACCTTCTTCTCTTGGATGTGCCTTGACATTGCTTCCAGTAGGATATTTCCATGATCTTTCCAGGCACAGACGTGAGGCTCACCAGTCTGTAGTTCCCTGGGTCTTCCTTTCTTCCCTTTTTAAAAATGGGAGTGATGTTTCCATTTTTCCAATCACCAGGGACTTCTGACTGCCAGGACTTTTATAATATGATGGAGAGTGGCTTGGCAACTAAACCTGCCAGTTTCCTCAGAATGCTGGGATGCATGTCATCAGGCACCATAGACTTGTACTTGTTTAGTTTTATCAGGTGGTCTCCAACCTGCTCTTCACTTACAGTGGAAGGGACTTTGCTCCCCAAGCCTCCATCTACTGGTTCAGGAAAACAAAAGACTTGGGAAGTCTGACTGTCAGTGAAGACTGAAGCAAAGAAATTGTTGAGTACAGAGAAAAAATATAATATTTTACAATTACATAGGCCTTTTCTGGACACAGGTTTGATTGTGCTTTTTATGTATGTTTTAAAGAAGACGACAAGCAGTCCCCTCTATCTTTTGGGTAACATTTAAATCAAAGTACTTCAGGTACTTCCCTTTTCTGGACATCAAGCCTTTAATTGAGGTATCTATATTTTGATCTAATAATTTAGCTCTAGATATCCAAGTAGGAAAACTTTTGCTTGAGTAAGTCAGCAATGTAGACAAGGGTACATTTTCTCTCCCAGTCACAACCTGGCAACATATATGTCTTTTAAACAGCATATATGAAAAAGACAGATATACAGATCTCTGAAATAAAATGGCATATCATGTATACGATCTTACATTTTCTTATGGGACTGCTTTTCCTTTTCATGGAGGCTGAATTATTTCCTAAACACTCCACTGCAAATACAAATAAGATGGCTGTATCTTCTCTGGGCTATTGTCCGGAGGAATAGAAAATACCCCCAACTCTTTTCTAGAATGTTAACCTTTAGGGAAAAAAAAAATGTTGTGAGTAGCATTAATTCTTCTTTTTATTCTGAGAACCAACTGTTCCCTGTTACTGAACTTCATTTGGGCAAAGATGCTTCCTTACAGGAAGTACACAAAGAAACGAAGAGTAATCACAGGAAAAAAAAAAAAAAAAAAGTACAATGGAAAAAAACCTCCACCACCACCATCAACAACAAAACAACATCCAAAGACAAAAATGTACATTTTATGGTGACAAATACATGAAAATGTATCTTAAATCTGTTGTGGCTTTACTCTGTTGTGCAGCTGAACTCCACCACAACCGCTCTCTTACTTCCCCTCCTTAAAAGGAAAGGGGTAGAAAATATGATGGAAAGGGCTCAAGGGCTGAGATAAGGACAGGGAGATCACTCAACAATTATTGTGATGGGTGAAAAATACTCAGCATAGGAAGATTAATATAATTTAATGCTTATTACTAACAAGCTAGAGCAGTGAGAAACTAAAAACAAACTAAACGTACCTTCCCCCTGTCCACCCTCTTCTACATCCTCCCCCTGAGCTGCACAGGGGAATGGGGAATAGGGGTTGTGGTCAGTCTGTAACACTTCGTCTCCGCTGCTCTTTCACATTCACTCTCTTACCCTGCTCTACCGTGGGTTCCCTCCCATGAAATGCCATCCTTCATGACCTGATCCTGCGTGGGCTTCCCACAGGGTGCAGCTCTTCAAGAATTACTCTAAATATGGGTCCTTACCATGGGATCCCTCCTTCAGGAGCAAACTGTTCCAACACGGGTTCCCAAGGGAGGGCAGCTCCCCCCAGACCCCTGTGCCTGTGTGGGCTCCTCTCCACAGGCTGCAGCTCCGGCCTGGGGCCTGCTCCTGCGGGGGCTCTCCATGGGCCGTAGGCTCCTCTAGGCCACATCCATCTGCTCCTCCACGGGCTGCAGCATGGAGATCTGCTCCATGTGGGACCCATGGGCTGCAGGGGGACAGCCTGCTCCACCAGGGGTCTCTCCACAGGCCGCAGGGGAACTTGTGCTGTGTGCCTGGAGCACCTACTGCCCTCCTTCTGCACTGACCTTGGGATCTGCAGGGCTGGTTCTCACTCATCACTCTCCCAGCTACTGTCATGCAGTGTTTTTTTCCTCTTTTTAAGAGATGCTCTCACAGAGGCATAAACAATGTTGCTCATTGGCTCTGCCCTGGCCGGTGTAGACAACTGGAACTGGCTACCAAACCCTTGCTACATAAACCCAGTAAACCTACTCTAAAAGGTTTATATTTTTCTTGTGCTTGGGGCCTCAGGGCTGAATGCAGTACTCCATGTGGGAGTCTCATTAGAGCAGAGTTGAAGAATCACCTCCTGCAGCCCGCCAGCTACACTTCTTTTGATGCAGTCCAGGATATAGTGGCTTGTCTGGGCTACAATCACACTCTGACAGCTCATGCTCAGTTTTTCTTCCACTACTACCCCCAAGTCCATCTCTGCAGCCCTGCTCTCAATCCATCATTCAGCTTGTACTGATTCTTGGAATTGCTCCAGCCCAATTGCAGGTCCTTGCACTTGACCTTGTTGAACTTCATGAGGTTCACATGGGTCCACCTCTCCAGCCTGTCAAGATCCTTCTGGATGGCATCCCTTGACTCTGAAGTGTCAACTGCACCACTCAGTTTGATGTCATATGCAGACTTGCTTAAGATTTACTCAGTCCTACTGTCTGTGTCACCAATGTAGGTATTTAGCTGTAGCAGACCTAATATGGACCCTGAAGGACACCTCTTGTCATTGCTCTCCACCTGGACATTGAGCTTTTAACTGCGGCTCCTTAGTCGTCACCACCCAATCAGTTCCTTATCCACTGTACATTCCATCCATGAAATCTGTGTGTCTCTGATTCAGAGACAAGGATGTTGTGTGGGACTATATTAAGGCTTTTCACATGTCAAGGTAGATGACATCAGTTGTTCTACCCTTGTCCACCAATGCTGTCATTCTGTCATAGAATAGTCTGTCATAAGATAGTCAGGCATGTTTCCTCTATGAAGCCATGTTGGCTCTCCCCAGTCTCCTCCCTGTCTTCCACATGCCATTAACATGGTTTCCAGGAGGATCTATTCCATGATCTTGCCAGGCACAAAAGTGAGGCTGACTGATATTGTAGTTCCCCAAGTACTTCTTTTTACCTTTTTAAGACATGGGTGTTATGTTTCCCCTTCTCCATTCACTGGACACTTCACCAAACTGCAATGACTTTTCAAAAATGATGAACAGTGGCTTAGCAACTTCATCTGCCAGTTCGCTCAGGACCCTGGGATGCATTTTATTAGGTCCCATGAACTTGTGCACATTCAGGTTCTTTAGAATGTCTTGAACCTTTGCTGTCTTATGTATCTGTATAAATCCTACTTATTCTTCACACCCCTAGCCAAGTTTAGCTCTAGCTGTGTCTTGTGTTTCCTGATTCTGATTACTGAGATAGTAAATCTAAGGATTCTGAGACTTATACTTGTCTGAATCACTTTGACAAAATCAGAAAAATTGAATATACTGCTGCCTTCTGATGGTCCCAAATCTTCATGATTAGCAAATTATTTAATCAGTAGATGCATTAATTACTGTAAAGTAGAAATAAATATTATTGTTTCAGCTTTAACCAAGATCACATCAATAAATTAATGTGGGACTTGTGACTTCATTTAATGAATCTTTATTTGTTAATGTACTTAGCAAGTCACCTTCACAGTGCATTTAGACAGCAGTTTTTTTGAAGGGACCCATACAAAGTCAGGTGCACAAATTTTCCAGTGGTAGAGGAAACCATAGTCCACGCTTGCAAAATCATTACTAAAAATGCACTTTCACATTAAAGCCAAAGTGTTGATAGGAAGAAAACTGGAAAACATGAAGTCCATTTTTAAAAAAGAAGGATGAGTGAAAGAGTTCCTTTATTAGAGTGCTGAATAAAAGTACACAGTTGCTTAACTGTTTGCAGTATTAGATCTCATAAACCATTAATGGACTATTTGATGGGAATACCAGTAAGCTCAAGTGAGTACAGATACAGGAGTATGAAAGGTGACATCTTTCATTTTCAGTTAATAATGTTTCTGGCTATAGATAATGTATATATATATATTTTTATTCACCACTGATAAGAACATGATCAGAGAACTGTGTTCTGCCTTGGGTGACACACTTCTAGCACAATGTGACTCTGCTGGATGGAGTCTAAAGGAGCAAATCAAAAATGATAAGCAGTCTCTAGAATTTAGCTGAACAGAAAAGATAACTGTCACATTAATTCTTGTGCTGTCCTTTTTCTTTACACATATTCTGTGTGTGTGTGACAGAGAATAATGACATACAGCACTATGGAAGATTTCACTTAGATGTTAAGTACAACTTTCTAATGATAAGAACAGGCAAGCACTACTACAAATTGCTGAGGTAGTCTGCAAAATCTCCTTTGCTGATTTTTTTTTTTTTTTTAAACTGGCAAGCATGTTATCAGTAGTGATTAAAGTATGTTTGGTCCTACAATTGATATATCAGGATGAAGGACAGGTTTTGTTTCCCTATTTTCTGTCATTGTTTGTTAATACACTGGCAATGAAGCTATTGTTTTTGGTCATTAAAAGTGTTAGGTGTTATGTGTATGTATGTTTACATTACAGGACATAAAACACTGTTAAATGACTGTTATGTGTATGTATGTTTACATTACAGGACATAAAACACTGTTAAATGACTTCTACATGAATTAATGCTCTGAAATTCTTTGTGTCCTGATACTATAACAGAGTGAGAATGGATATAACTTTGTGTTTTTCACTTAATTGAGATTCTGGAAAGCGTAGAATTCAGTAATAAGATTTTTCTGTGCATGTGATATGGCCCTTGGCCTATTAAATACTATACTTCCATTGCTAGTAAACGACCACATGATCTACTTTCAGTTAAATGCACAGGAATTAGGATTGATAGGCTTTGTCTATTCTTGCTAAGTGTTGGATATTTTAGGGTTTGTTTGTTTGTTTTTCATAACACAACAACAGTTGTCTAATGAGCAGGGGGTTATTACCTAATTTGATTTATTTTTTTCTAACCTTGTCACAGATTCATAGAATTATTAAGCTTGCAGATGACCTCCAAGATCATCTGGTCCAACTGTCCCCCTACCACCATCTTGTGTTGTGTAATGGTTATTGTTAATATTTTTCTAAAGATAGGAATAAAAACAGTATAGTGCAATACTGAACTAATTTTGCAGCATAGCAATAATTTAGCACTTGTAAATAGTAGCCTGGTTTACAGAAAAGGTTCTAAATGTGAGAGTGTAGTTCCAGATAATGAAAATAAACTAATATTTACAGCTGGGCAGAACTAGTTATAATGATATTTAAAAAGACACAGTCTAACAAAGTTTGCTAGATAACATATAAATTGGCTCCAAACAGATCCTAGGAAGAAGAGGAGGATCAAGCTATCAATATCACATCATTAATGTTACCATCCCACCTCTTCTAGTGAAGACCTCAGGATGCTAATAGTGTATTTCAACCCAGTCCCCAGACTGAAACTCTTGCCCTAGGACTTGAAAAAGCAAGGACAAGCTGAAAATAACAACAGATAAAAATGAATAAATGACTGGTTATTAAGAGTTTGTTTTGTTTTGCCTTTTTTTTTTTTTCTGTATAACAATTTTTAATTGTAGCATTGTTAAGATTTGTTTTGTATGTGGACAAGTATATGGAAAGTATTAGCACTATTAAGGGATGTCGGGAGGAGCTGCCTCCAGTCACTCCAGTTCATAACTTGTCCTGCCCATCTGCTGGAATGCAGCTTGGTGTCCCACGGACCTGTGGTTTCTGTCCAAAATGAGTATGCATCTGCAACCCTAACAACCTTAGTCCCCCCTCCTACTCCTCCCTTTCCACAGGACACTGACATACCAGGTCACACAGACTGCCGCAGACTAGGTGTTACCTTCAACAGTATCTACACACAGGGCTCATATAAAACACAACTGCAGACAGCAAGGTCCCCTCCTCCCCTTGAACTGGCAGAGACAGCAGGTCCATGGTGCAGAAACACACGGTATCTCCGGGCTTACCAGCACACACATGTTCACAGTTCCCCGGAGCACTGACACAGCCCTTCTGCCTGCCCAGCACCCTTGCCCCGATCCCATCTACTCTCACTCACGCCGTGGGTCACCTACTCGCCATGTGCTCCAGTGTGGTACTTGCTGCAAGCATATAGCACTCACACTCTCATCCCACTGGCACCTCGCACACGGGTCAAGCCGAATACTATCGCAAACTTTCTGCCCATTTGATACTCCTGGCCCAGAACTGAGACCTCCTACTCTCTGGTGACACCAGCTTGGTGTTTTCCAGTAATTACACATGCACACCCTAGGCATACCAGGTTTGGGGAAGATACAGACTCTCAGCCCCTCCAGCAGCTGGCACCAAGCACATGACCTGTAACCCAGTGTCCTGCCCCAGCTAACACTGTGGAGCCCCCGCACTTGCCTTGCTTCTCTTCCCCTGGAAGCTGGTTTTAGGAACACACGCTAGTTCCATTCCAGGGTCTGGAGGCTGAAGACCTTTATCCATTCCATTAGCTGATACCACAAGGCCAGGGCACCTATGCCCCTGGTGTATCTCCCACTGCTAGCCCCAAACCCACTCATGCTATCCTCATATCAATTAGCATGACTGATGCTTCTTGTTGTTGTCTCCTTTATGTTTACTAGATTTGTATCCCTATATATTCTGTTTATGGCTTCCCCCTTGTAGTGGGTTTACATGGCAAGGTTTTGATGGGGGGCTGCAGGGGTGGCTTCTGTGAGAAGAATCCAGTTTCAGCCTGCTGCAGAAGGACCCGCCACTGTCCAGAGCCGAGCCAATAAACGATGTTGTTTGCACCTCTGTGAAAGCAGATTTAAGAAAAGGAAAACAAACAAACAAACAAAATAAAAACCTGCTGCGCAACAGCAGCTGGGAGAGTGATGAGTGAGAACCAGCCCTGCAGATCCCAAGGTCAGTGCAGAAGGAGGGCAGTAGGTGCTCCAGGCACACAGCACAAGTTCCCCTGCGGCCTGTGGAGAGACCCCTGGTGGAGCAGGCTGTCCCCCTGCAGCCCATGGGTCCCACATGGAGCAGATCTCCATGCTGCAGCCCGTGGAGGAGCCCCCGGTGGAGCAGATGGATGTGGCCTAGAGGAGCCTACGGCCCATGGAGAGCCCCCGCAGGAGCAGGCCCCAGGCCGGAGCTGCAGCCTGTGGAGAGGAGCCCACACAGGCACAGGGGTCTGGGGGGAGCTGCCGCCCATGGGGGTCCCATGTTGGAGCAGTTTGCTCTTGATGGATGAACCCCGTCTACAGACCCATGCTGGAGCAGTTCTTGAAGAGCTGCACCCTGTGGGAAGCCCAGGTAGGACCAGTTCATGAAGGACAGCATCCTGTGGGAAGGACCCCATTCTGGAGCAGGGGCAGAGAGTGACTGAGAAGGATTGGGGGAGAAGTTCTATACACTGACTGCAACCCCCATTCCTCCATTCCCGTGTTGCTCAGGGGGAGGAGATGGAAGAGAGTGGATGGTGGGAAGGTAATTTTAGTTTTTTTCCTTTGTTTCTAACTTCTGTAGCTTGTTAGTAATAGGCAATAAATTTCTCTAATCTCCCTGCACTGAGTCTGTTTTGCCCATCACAATAATTGTTGTGTGACCTTCCTGTCCTTATCTCAACCGTTGAGCCTTTTTCATCATATTTTTTCCCCTTTCCATTCAAAGAGGGGCAGTGAGAGAGTGGTTGTGGTGGAGCTTGGCTGACCACCAGAGTAAAACCACTACACCCCTTTTCCATAGTATTCCATTTGGCAAGAGAAGATAACCAGATAATCTTACTGAAATAAAGGTTCCCACACTGCACATTCCCTTATCAATTACTGTGGCTGACCATGTTTGGCTCTTCTTAGTGCCTGTTACTGGTGCTCTTATTGTTGGCTCATCAGGTTTGTGCTCCTGTCCTTGTTTATGGATTCCTCCTTTTCTCATTAACCCATGTCTGTATTGAAAAGGAATATATGTTCTCTCTTTCTGCATACCTTTACAAGTATCACAGTAACTGGACTGCTGTTGCTAACTTTATTATACCTAATATCTAATCTAAACCTACCCTTTTTTTAGCTTGAAGCCATTACTCCTTTTTCTATCTCTACAATCCCTGACAAAGTCCCTCCCCAGCTTTCCTGTAAGCCCCTGTTATGTATGTTCACAGTATGTATGTTAAGTATTGAAAGATTGCTACAAGGCCTTCTTGGAGCCTTATCTTCTCCAGGCTGAACAACGCTAACTCTCTCAGCCTGTCTTTGTAGGATAGGTGCTCCAGCCCTCTGATCATCTTTGTGGTCTTCCTTTGGACTCATTATAATACTTATATGTCCTTTTTGTGCTGGGGGACCCAGAACTGAGCACAGTACTCCAGGTGGGGTCTCACAAGGGCAGAGTAGAGAGGGAGAGGTTCCTTCAACCATGCTTTTTTTGATGCAACCTAGGATACTATTGGCTTTTTGAGCTGCAAGCACGCATTGCTGGCTCATGTTGAGCCAGGTCCTTCTCAACAAGGCTGCTTTCAATCTATTCTCTGCCCAGCCTGTATTTGTACCTGGGATTGCCCTGATCCAGATGCAGGACCTTTCACTTGGCCTTGTTGAACTTCATGAGGTTCACACACACCCACCTCTCAAGCTTGTCAAGGTCCCTCTGGATGTCATTCCTTCCCTCTAGCATGTCTGCTGCACCGCAGAGCTTTGTGTCCTCAGTAAACTTTCTGAGAATGTACTCAATCCCACTGTCCATGTCAATGACAAAGATATTAAACAGCACTGGTCCCAATACTGACGCCTGAGGAACACTACTTGTTACTGATCTCCACCTGGACATTGAGACATTGACCACAAATCTTTGAGTATGACCATCCAGCCAATTCCTTACCTGCCAAATGGTCCATCCATCAAGTCCATGTCTCTCCAATTTAGAGACAAGGATATCATGGGTGACAGTGTCACATGGTTTGCACAAATCCCGGTAGATGATGTTAGTTACTCTTTCCCCAACCACCAATTATGTAACCCCATTGCAGAAGGCAACCAGATTTGTCAGGCGTGATCTGCCCTTAGTGAAGCCATGTTGGCTGTCACCAATCGCCTTATTTTCCATGTGTCTTAGCATAGTTTCCAGGAGGATCTGCTCCATGATCTTGCCAGGCACAGAGGTGAGACTGATGGGCCTGTAGTTCACTGGGTCTTCCTTTTTTTCCCCCCCTTTTTAAACATGAGGGTTATGTTTCTCCTCTTCTAGTCAGTGGGAACTTCACCCCACTGGCTTCTCAAATATGATGGGCAGTGGCTTAGCAACTACATCCACCAACTACATCCCCTCGGGACCTGTGGATGTATCTCCTCAGGTCCCATGGACTTTTGCACCTTCAGGTTCCTTAGATGGTCCCAAACCTGATCTTCTCCTATACTGGGCAGCTCATCATTCTTCCAGTCATTGCCTTTGCCTGTTGGTGCCTGGTTATGTTCCTGGAGCTCTTGTCAGTGAAGACTGAGGCAAAATAGTCCTAAAGTACCTCAGCCTTCTCCATATCTGTGATTCTATGATATTCCAGGTGACCAGGTCTCCCGTTTCCTTCCAGAGAGGGCACACGATTTCCCTAGTCTTTCTTTTATCACTGATTCTTCTTCTATCACCAATATCACCATTTGGTTGGTAGCCTTGCTGACATCTGACTATAAACGCACTCCATCATAAAGACCACAGGAATATTGTCATGTTACTCTTCAACACACACAAGAGCAGAGGACTCAAGGCACCAATGTTAAACCCTGACCAAAGCCCAACATGGAGACTGATAGGAGCAAATGTCAAGCCTGTCCAACACACTGGTGTGGTGACTAGGGTAGATCCCAGTTACCTGTAACAGAATTTACAGTGTTTGAGTACACAGGTCTGTGGAGTGCAAAGCTTTTCCTGATCCAGCCCATCCTTTGTTTGGTCCACTTCATAAATTGAGCATGGCAGTGTTCTTTTCCCACCTTGAAAGACGTACATATAAAATAATAATTTGACTTTCCAGGAAACCATCTTGACACCTCTGAGGTAGTTGAATGAATTTTAGCTAATCTTAATTATAATGATATCTTAACTGAAGCAAAAAAACAAACAAACAAACAAACTAACAAAAAAGGTTGTTTGCCTTGAGTTCAGATTTTAAAACAGAGCAACACAAAATAAAATTAGATTGGTATAAAAAGCCTTTCATAAGTAAAAATTGATTGTCCACATATTAATTCTTGAGTGGAGAAATTCACATTTATTTTTAATACAAAAATGAAACCATAGGAGAAATAAGAAAACTGTGATATAAAAAGTAAATGAATAGCATCAATTGCTATTTCTAGATGAAGGATATCCGATCCCTGTAGGATACTCTGGTTATTTCTGCTTTCTATGTAATAGGCAATTAAACACATCTAAAACCCTTTTCTGGTACTGACACTAATAGGTACAAATCAGCACACAATATTTTTTAGTCCTCTTGCCTTCACCAAATAAGGCAAATAATACAAACTGGGCATTGGAAATGGTTTGTTCTTTTTCCTGAAATAAGTTCAGGAGTTACTGGGAAAAGTACAAGTTAGTTTAGGATGAAAGCATGCCAGCAACTATTTCAGCAAATAATGAGGATAGATAATGTAGTCCAAGTGTCAGAGGACTGGTGCTGTTTATTTAATTAGTAGCTACAACAAGATCAAGGAATGCCTGCTGGAGCATGCCAAGACTTCCAGACTACATGCTAGGGTGTCCTTTCCAGGCCTCTTCCTCATCTCCAGCAGAATTAGAATGACCAGACCTATATTTTAAATACTCACAGGAGATTGTTACCTTTCATTATGTTTTATTTTTATAAATAGTATTAAAATTGCATTTTTTTTTCACATCATATCTGTATTTTCAAAAATAAAATTTATAATGTTTTCAGAACTTTTAAACTATATAGCCAGCAAAACTGTTCTGTTCTTTTTCAAAATAATGGCTGCCACTCTATCGTTTTGAGCATACATTTTTTTTAAATGCCTCACTCAGTGCTGATAATAAATATGATATGATGATTAAGGATTGCTGCAGTATTTTATATGTAATAAGATCTTAAAGTCATGTATCTTTTTCACTGCTAACAAAATTCAGGCAGACTAGAATCTGTCTGGATATAATTCTGGAATATCTACTCCTAATTATTTCAAGGTTTATAGACAGAATTTAGAATTGCTTAGTGTATTAAATGGAACACAGAAATCCTAGAGATTCTATTATTTTTAAAATAAACAAGTGTTACCTAAACTTTCTCAAAAAAGATTTTTCTTCCCGGAAATTTAATTCAAGTTCACATACTACATTTAGAATAGCTATACCTCATAATCCCCAAATGCTACAACGTATGAATGCAAAGAATTTTATTTTAAGCAGGGTTTTTTATTTTCATTTTAATTTATTTGATGAAGCGTTATTGAGAAGATGACAAGATGATTTTATTGAACATTTTTTAGACAGAGCAGTTGAATAAAAAATGTTAATTTGTTTAAATTTTAGTGTGGAATAGATATTTACTATTTTGTTGTTGTTGTTTGATTTTCTTTTTTTTGGGGGGAGGGAAAGGAGGAGATGGGGAGGGAAGCTGTGTGTTTGTTTTTTTTTTTCCTAGAATATTTTGACCAAAAAGCACTACTGCTTTAACTTTGTAGAAGGAAAAGTGTTGATGCTTATCAAACAGGCTTTACTGGATAAATGCATAAAATGCTTCATATCTTAAATCAGTAAGTATACTAATTCTGTTTCTTAAATTTATACACGATTTACTGTATTGGAAGTGCAATTTATGTTCAAGTGTTTTTCTTTCTTGTTTGTTTTAAAGCAAGCAAACAAACAAAAAAAAATTTTGGTTTCAAACAAAATAAGCAAGAATCATCCCAACAATGGTGTTTGCGTGATTGTTCAGTTGTTATTTGCATCATATTTCAAAAGGCAGTTATGTTTTTCTTCCTTCCTTCCTTCCTTCCTTCCTTCCTTCCTTCCTTCCTTCCTTCCTTCCTTCCTTCCTTCCTTCCTTCCTTCCTTCCTTCCTTCCTTCCTTCCTTCCTTCCTTCCTTCCTTCCTTCCTTCCTTCCTTTTTTTTTCTTTTCTTTCTTTCTTTCTTTCTTTCTTTCTTCTTTCTTTCTTTCTTTCTCTCTCTCTTTCTTTTTCTTTCTTCTTTCTTTCCTTCCTCTCTCTTCTTTCTTTCTCTCTTTCCTTCCTTCCTTCCTTCCTTCCTTCCTTCCTTCCTTCCTTCCTTCCTTCCTTCCTTCCTTCCTTCCTTCCTTCCTTCCTTCCTTCCTTCCTTCCTTCCTTCCTTCCTTCTGTAAATATATGAGATTATTTGGAAGATTCCTTTAACCTCCAAACTATTCAGGTTGCATTATTTTATTTGCCTTAATTAAAAAGGGGAGGGGAAATTCAATAATACGAAATCTTCAGGTGTTTGTATGAATGGGACAATAAGCATATTGGCTTTTCTCTCAGACTTTTGGCCACCTTGATTGCTACAGCTTTTGACACATTCTGTTTTGAAATCTACCATTTTAAAATGGTTTGTTGCCTCCCACTAAAAACATGGTTGAAAAAAGACAACAACACTATATGCATGCAGAGCATATTCTTTAATTTAGAATGTCATTGTAGCATATCAAAGTATATTATGGAAACATAGATGCAATAGAATATAAGATATTTCTTTTTCTTTGCACTTGTGGAAACATCAGTTCCTAAGAACATTACACTTAGATAAATGGAATTTGTCTGCTTGTAATTTCAGCAATATGTAGTTCAATTACTTTCTAGTGTCTGGTCTCGAACATCCAAAAAATATGATCGTCATTTCTGTATCAAAAATTGCTTCATTCATTTTAAATTGACCTTATGCTGTTGTTTAGAAATTTATGTTATGGGAATAGATCGTTAAATTAGAGAAACTCCAAAAATCGAAAGCTCATTTTTATTTTTTTTTTCCCTTTTTTTCCTTACTTCTCAGAGTTGTTTTGCGATGGAAGGCAATCAGGAAACAAGAAATATAGAATCCATGCAAAAAAAAACTGAAGACTTTGTGGTCCATGAAATGGATAATAGCTTTTTGATCCCCTCTGTTATTATTAAGTGTGAATAGCTTATCCAAAGTACTGTGCGGTCATATGAAAACTGCTTCTTATTAATATAATCAGACACCTCTGTGATGATGACATGGTGTACAACCAGAATTTGCAGAACATAGCTATCTAAGCTTCTTTTCAAAAGAACTGGTGTTTAAAATTTGAATCTGAGTTCTGTTTCTTGGAGGAATGAAATTGCAGTGAACCTATATTGCAAAGAAATGCTGATTAAGAAAGCAGTCTGCAGAACTGCTCAGTATAGATCAGGGAAAACAAATCCCATAAATCCTTTACCTCTGCAAGATCAAAGCTCAGAACTATTCAGTTTTCTACATCTTTCCTTCATTCTGAATCCATCTCTTTGCTGTATATTCTGTTTTGCCTTGATTTAAGATTTTAAGAATAAATAAATAAATAAATAAATAAATAAATCCATCTTCTTCTATTGTTCATTCTTACATCTTACATTTCCAAGAAGGTTTGAATCTGAGGTCTGATTATTTTCTATTTAAACAGATTCAGAGAAAAGTATCTTTTCATTGGAAGACTGGAACGTTTAGGATGATTATTTGCTTTGAATTATTGTGAGGGAGCAGAGGTGACTATGAGCTGTTTCAGTATCTGTCCTTAACATGCTTGTTTGTCAGGCCTATACTTAGTTGGGTTTTTGTTTACCCATAGAAATAGGAAAACAGACAGTGTCTTACTGGCCTTTTAAGTTAAAGTAAGCTCTAAATAAATTAAGGTTCATTTCTCTATAATATATTGAGAAAAAAATATTTTGTTGTTGGTGGTGATGGTTTAACTTTGGACTTTTAAAGTTATTATTGTTGTTCTGATATCAGAACAGCTGAAACTCTGAAACATTAATTTCACTGAAAGAAAATATACTTGATTTACCAGATTGGATAAGACAATTTCTGAGAAGGACTCCAATGTAGTCACTTTCTTATTCGGGATGGAAAGTTCCTTGCTCTTCAGTTAAACCTCTAATCATAATACAGTTTTGATAACTATCTTCAGAGAAAAAAAAAAATCACAAAATATTCTTAATTAAGGTACTTAAAATAACAATTTAGGTTGCTAGTAAAAAAAAGCCTGTATTGCCCAAAGATGCTCTTGGCCACCAGAACTGCACCCATAATGTCATGCTTCACTAGGGTCTCATAAGAGGTGCATATAGAAGCAAACACTACTGCATATTATTGGTCTGTATATTTGCTTTTAGCAGACTGTGAACAAATACACAGTTCTTGTCTTTGTGCGTAATTATTCAAAAGCATCTGTCATATCTAGTCTTCACACAACAATCTATTTTCTATATGACAGTTTCTGATATTTTGTTTTCAAGGATCCATAGATAGTAAAACAAATAAAAAAATGTTACAAAAATTATTCATATCTTTAAAATCCATTTTATGCCTCAGGCTTGGTTGGCCTTCCCCAGAAGCTGCAATGGAGAGCCTGAGTGAAGTGGCATTGTTCCACTTTCCTTTCAGAGTTCTTCATGAGCATGTGGAGTTACATCATTGGGCTTTCATCCTGCTCCATACTGATCACTGGCTTGTATGGTTTTCTTTTTTTTTTTCTTTTTTTTTTAATTTTTCTTTTTTCCCTAAACTGGTATTACAAAATGCAGCAGGATAATTGAAAATCATCTTTCCAGGACTACAGTTTTGTGAGAAGAATCTTTTGGGCTTTAAGTAGTAAAGCTGTTAGTAAACTGTATTTGTTATTTTTTTATGCTCTCTGAGCAGAGAGCTAACCTTCTCATATTCAGTGGTTAGGACAAGTCGTTCTTGGAATTTTGCTCAACTCTAGATGCTGGAGATATGTGCTTATTTTTTGTTGGGTTCCACTCCAAGGCAGACAGAGAATCGTTATATTAAAGTCAGGGCTTTGTATTAATAAGCCTTTCTATTAATTCTTCAATTATAACTAAAGGTGGAATAATCCTTACATTTTTCCCTGCTTCCAGGAATGTTTTGGAGTCTCATCCAAGAACTGGCTAATATAAATAAATAAATAAATAAAAATAATTAATAAAATAAAATAAAATAAAATAAAATAAAATAAAAATGAAACAAAATAAAATAAAAATACAATACAATACAATACAATACAATACAAGTAATTAATGGGAGCAAACATCGTCACTCTGTGTTCTCTTCCCAGGTAATCATCCTAATTTCCAGATTTATGAATATAATTTCTACTTCCCATTCTATCCAGCCCAATTAATCTCATATTCTTTTGCCCAATAAAGATTAAACGAAAAAGTGGAGGTTGTTTCCTCCAAATGCTGAACATTCAACAACCATGCTGAAGTGAACGCTTACACTCCAGTCAACATTTGAGCCCTATTGCTTCCCCCTAGAAGCACTGAGTGGGATTTTCTATATCTCTGGTTATTGCTTAAACAATATTCTTTTATGTTAAAGCATTACAACTTTCAGCCATATTTTTGAATAAATCAGCTTTTAACCCATATATACTTCTGTGCTGTGTAATCCTACATCCTGGACTGAACCCCTGTTGTGTTTTAATGCTCTGACCTACAGAGATAAAAGCTAGGTCTATGTGCACAACTAAAGTTAGTCAGCTTAATGTGTAATGGAACAGAGATTTCAGTATGCAATCTGATTTAGAATCAAGTGAAGAAATCAGACATCTGTAACACTTCATCTGGATCCTCCCTGTTACACCTTTGCAACTTCACTAGGAGACTGTCCTATGAAAGAATATTCTTGGTTTGTTTAAAAGGTTCTAAGATCAAGAAAAGAACTGGCACAATTTAGAATATTTCAATGAAGTCTCAAGACTCTGTGCAACAACAAGGATACTCTAAGACTACAGAATGAATACCAGCCTTCAGGTTTCTTTTACCACCCTCTCTTTGGAATGAATCACATAACCCAGTACAGACGTAATCATATGTAAGTATATAGTCACACCTATATGTATACATGGAAAGTTTTTTATAAGACAGAATAAAGCAATGCAGAAGAAGAAATAAGTAGAGATGAGATATTAAAAAAAAAAAAAAAAAAAAAAAAAAAAGGAGAAAAGAGATGCTGTAAGATGAGGTTTTATCCAAACCTTCTTTACAGAACCTGCTTTGGCAAGGGGATTGGACCCTATGATCTCCTAAGGTCCCTTCCAGCCTCTACAATTCTGTGAAAACACTGCCTTAGCACTAACTGTTCAGCATACACTCATAGTAGAAACTGAAAGATGATATAACATTTGCCTTGAAGGAAACTGTTGATTTTGAGGTAACATAATTAATGTTTGTTGTTTAAAGCACAAATATTATTTTAGCATTGTTTTGAAATCTGTTTTGTTTCACCATATAAGTTTTGCCATAATTACTATTGCTTAGAATTAAACCTGGCACTAGCACCAAACTCAGACACGTTTAAGTAGCCTTTCTCCTAATGTTGTATTTTAAAAATCTCTAGTTGCTCAGAAAGAAATCTATTTGAAAATTGTGGTACCAATATAAAGAAAGTAAAACATAATCAGAAGTAGCCATGGAAATTCATAGAATCATAGAAACACAAGGTTGGAATGGACATACAAAATCATCTAGTCCAACTGTCCTCCTATCAGCAATACTACCCACTAAGCTACTAAATCATATTTCATAGCACCTTGTCCAGGTGCTTCTTGAACACCGCCAAGGATGGTGAGTCCACCACCACCCTGGGCAGGCCGTTCCAGTGCCTGACCACTCTTTGAGAGAAAAAGTTTTTCCTGATATCTAATCTAAATCTCCACAGGTGCAACTTGTGGTCATTTCCTCGAGTCCTATCATTAGTTATCTGGGAGAAGAGGCCGACCCCCTCCTCATCACAACCTCCCTTCAGGAAGTTGTAGAGTGCAATGAGGTCTCCCCTGAGCCTCCTCTTCTCCAAACTAAACAATCCCAACTCTCTCAGCCGCTCCTCATAAGACTTGTGTTCCAGACTCCTCACCAGTTTTGATGTAATAATAATTACAATAATAAACAATAATAAACAATTATTATTCCAGTTATAAGCACTAACAATCATCTATCTTCTTTGTGGTATATATAATAAAAGTGGAAGAAATTTGAAGACAAATTTATATTAGAAATTAGGAGGAAATTCTTCACTCAGAGGGTGATGATGCACTGGAACAGGTTGCCCAGAGAGTTTGTGGATGTCCCTGGAGGCGTTCAAGACCAGGTTGGACGAGGCACTGGGCAACCTGATCTGGCAGTTCCTGAAAACCTAAACATCTTTTAAATGAGGCACACATACACTGAACTATAAGGTACAATGGACGGAATTGCAAGGTAGATCAGAGACATTCTATAAATTTGCACACCAGTTTGTAAAAACCTGTAAGGCTTTCAGTTGCAGCCTCAAGAAAACTCCTTCTAAACCGGGTGAGGTGTTGTGATGTACAGCCTCAATGTATAATAAAAGTAAAATATGAGGGGTCAAATATTTAATATCATAATTCTATCAATTATTTATGTTTAGTCACCAAACTCTCATAGGTTTCACTCAAATACAAAACAAATATTATTTTTCAATACATCAAAATATCAAACACTCATAGAATCTGCTGTAGCATCTATCAGAAGTTGTTTTAAATCTATTAAAATAAAGAAATACTTATAATGCAATTTACTATTCCACCTCTGTAGGTGGAATTCTAACATATACCTAAATATAAGGATCCCACGTTAGTTTCCCTTTACAGTTAATGGAAGTACTCCAACAGAGAGACTGCATTTGTCATGTGAAGTATGTAGACATAAATATACACTAATAAACCAAACAGAAAATATTTTGAGGTATGGAAGCTTAGTTAACTGTGCTGTTAAATGATTAGGATGGCTGCTGACATATTTGTCTTAGGCTAGTTAGGATTTCTCCAAACAGTTCTTGGTGATTTTTTTTTTTTTTTTAAATTTGATCATAATTGCTTAAAAACATGTAGGATTCGGTAAATGTCCTGCATTTTCAATTGCTACTCTTACAGCAACTGACCAGCAATTTACAATAGTGACAGGTCTAAACCAAAAGAAAGATAAAGATATAGCCAACCTGAATTTTAGTTGTCATCTGTTTTTAGACAAAGGATGAACTAAGGGTAAATGGAGAGTACGTGTAAAAGGTTAGAACCAAGTAGCACTTGAATATCTCTGCCTATAGCATATTTTAAATGCAACAAAATGAATGGTTAATTAAGAGAAAAAAAAAAGAAGAAAAAAAAAAGAAACACATAGACAGTTAAGACTGAACTTAGGTTTGAAAACTCTGATTCTCAATTGCAATCTGTTCTCTTTTCGGTGTGACCCTTTGAACTATTAACAAGTTTTTGCATCAAAGTTAAAGAGTAGGTTCCTTGAATTCCAACTGGTTTGTTACACTCTAACAGTGCAACCTCTACCTCCTTTCCTTCCTAGGAATATATGAGGAAACTACCTTTCACAGAAAATAAGGCAGATGATAAATTTGCTTACTCAAAAATCTTTATACAAAAGAAAATAAATCTTTTCATTCATTTCTACATATTCCCTTTTTTGTCTTTCTCTCTCTATCTTTTTTTTTTTTTTTTTCTTCCTTTTCCTTTTTCTCCACAGAAATAAGGAAATACAATCTAAGCTTTTCAGGAGAATTGCAAAAATTGCATGAGACGCAGTACCCATTTATTTAATTTCTACTGAATGTGTAAGGTCTCAGAACAACAACATTTCTTTATTTTTTTTTTAATTGTAATTTTAACACAAAACTGTTCTCAAAGTAGAGCGTACATATCTCTGTACACAGCAAGTATAGATATTTCAATTATCATAAAAGGCATGAAAATTAACATTCCATGTTTGACTTAATCACCTTCTTACATGGGAATGACTGAGAAGAAAAAAGAGTATTAAAAGCAGGTATGAGAAACAGTAGTCCTTTATTTTAATGTACCTATTCAGATTGATCTAATTAAACATCAAAATCTTTCTATCCTCTAATGTAGTATTTTAATGATCTGTTGCCATGGCCTTATAATTGTGTAAATGCTATACTGGTGTCTGTGTGTAAATGCCTGCATGCACTTGCAAATCAGGTCCAAGGGGTCTGTAGTTGTATAAAGCCTGTCAAGATAATTAGAGCAGATTGTTACTAGATCCATTATTTAATCGTAATTCATGTTAAAGCTGTGCTTTTGGTGTGCATTTAGAGTCCATAAATCATCAAACACAAATCTTTACAATATATTTCACAGTTTTGCTCAGGATACATTTTTCTCTATCCAAATTTCATTTGATCTTGCTTCTTCACCAGCTACACCAAATGGTAACAGAAGCAGCTAACTAACTAACTTTGTTGTTGCCAGTGAAACTATTCAGAGCTTATCAGAAGGAGCTTATTCAAATCTTATTCAAATTATAGTGAAAACATAAGATCCTGGTCTGTACACAAATAGTACGATAGTAGCTAATGAGATAAGAAGAGGTGTGAGGAGAGACTCTATGGTTAACATCAGAAGGAATATTTACTAAGAAGAGTATCAGAATTAAACCTTTCAGACTAAGAATGTCCTGGGACCTACATCCTCTGTGACAATCTGAACTATTTGCATAGTACAGAAGGAGAATTCTTTTTTTTTTTTTTTTTTTTTTCATTTCAGATGTTTAACTGCTGCAACTCTACATTTTAATACTAGGTAAACAGAACTGACCACTATGAAATTCTGATGGGTTTTGTTGATCAGTGCTATTAGGTTCTTCTTATGGGTTAACCCCACTAAGCCAGCTAAAACCCACACAGCAGCTCACTGACTCCCCCAAGTGGGATGGGGGAGAGATTCATTAAAGTAAAAGAGAAAATTCATGGGTTGATATAAAGCCAGTTCAAGAGGTAAAACAAAATCTACACAAGCAGAGCAAAATGAGGAATTCATTCACTGCTTACCATCAGCAGGTAGATGTTCAGACATTTCCAGGAAAGCACGACTCAACACACATAACAGTTACTTGGAAAAAAAAAAAGCCATAACTCTGAACATTCCCCTTTCCTCCTTCTTTCCCCAGCTTTTATTGCTGAGCATGATCACGGAATCATAGAATCATTAAGGTTGGAAAAGACCTCCAAGACCATCTGGTCGAACCATCCCCCTACTACCAATATCACCCACTAAACCATGTCCCATGTCCCTAAGTACCACATTCAACCTTTCCTTTTCCTGGCGACTCCATCACCTCCCTGGGCAACCTAGGGCTTCCTGGGCTTCAGTAAGTTATGTCATCTGATTTTCATCAGCAAGGTTTAAAGGACACAAGTATCCCACAGGCTTTAAGTTGCACTTATCAGCTCTTAAACCAGATCAGATAGTACTTGACACTATTGTATTAACACTTGATTCTGACTCTTGAATCCTTGTTTTTCCATTCACATAATATTCTTATGAATATTATGAGCACCCCCTTAACAGCAGGAGATATTCTATCTTGCCTGCTTTTTGAGGAAACCATATAATCCTGCTTTCTCAGGTAGGGCTGTTGATAAGGACTTCTTATCAAGCTGCCATCTCAGATTCTGATCTTTAATTCTCACTTTGTAACTGCTTGAATTACAGTTAGTTTGACTTCATTTATTTATTTATTTTCACTAGTAGCAGATCAACAGTACAGTATTCCACCTTTGAAGTGACTGTTCAGAGATTGATTTAAAGAAGTTACTTTTACTGCAGTCTTAGTAACACTTGCTGTACTGGTACCTTTCTCTGATCTCACATATTTCCCATAGTGCTTTGCAGAACTTATCTCAAGCTGTGCCCTCTGAGTTCAGTGCTTCAGAAGAAGATGAAGAAAGAAAGAATCAAAAAACAGTGTGTGTGTGTGTTTAAATATCAGCTTTCAAGCAAAGTGTTCAAAGTCATCCAAACAGTCCAAGGGGTTACAAACACCACTGAGCTGGAAATAACAGATATATATTGTGGAATTTTATTCTTACTGTAGAGTACTTAGTAACTTAAATAAACCAATTAACTTCAGTGAGACTATTTGTTCAGTTGAGAGTTCAGTAAGGCAATGTAACTGTTTCACAGTCTAACATGTGCCATGTTTAGAATTGCAATGCTGGGGTAGTAAAATTATTTGTTTTAGTAGGGAACTATAGTCCTTTTTTACTATTTTTTTTCTTGTTTGTTTGCTTGTCTGTTTTAATATGATCCAGGCCACTTAATGCTATCTGGGCAACACTGCAAATTGTATTTTCTGTATATGTATAAGGCATATTCCAGGTATATTTTTGTATGAAAAGGGAAAAGCAAATTAATTCTCTAGTGCATACAAATCCTGTGTATAACAACATATTTCGCAAGATGAGCTGAATAAAATCTGTGTTTTTTCAAACTTGTGTAGCATCATCATTTTAACATACATCAATTTAGTAGAAATACATTCTGATGTATTATGTATTATATATAAGAAATCTTTAGGGATTTCTTTAATTCCTGTAGTGCTGGCTAAAGTGCTAACTCTAGGTGCCAAACTAGATCTGTTTCCGATTACTTTTCCAAATATTACTGGCACTTCAGACAGTAATCGTGTAACCTTTTATATTCCCAAAACATGTTGTGACGTTCAAAAATACCAGGGCCATTCCAACATGTATTTAATCAAATTCAGTACATATTAATTGGGATTCAGTATATTCCATGGCTGCATTTAAATTATATTTTGCAGAGCTTGACAAAGTGTGCTTCCTCACCCTCAGAAATTCATAGAACTCTTCATACTCTTCATGTTGGTGTTCGTCTTCCTGATTACAGTGCTACTTTACAGAAGCACTCCTTCTAAGAACTGTCTGTTTGAAGCAGACAGATAGGAAACCAGATTTTATTCTATAAAGAATTTCTTGCCTAAGAAGTGTAAATCCATCTGCCTCTTTTAAAAAGCTGATGGTGTCTGAGTATAGACAAGTTATCCCCTGTAATGTTTTTCCTGTCTCCATTTTGCAGACTTGGCAGTTCCAACTCAATTTGTCAAACTATAGCAAACAGAAAGTACAAGTAGCATATCTTGCAATCAACTGAAATAAGTAATGACTTCTTTGGAACTCTATTTTATGACTCTGATGGCTTGTTGATCAAAATGGTACTGGCTGAAAATAATGTAGGTAAAAAGCCTCTAAAGCTAGGGGCTGGGGGGGGGGGGGGGGGGTGGGGGGGTGGGAGGAAGACAACCCTATAATAATTAAATGTAGGCTTTAGATAAATTATCCTTCCAGTTTAGCCAGAATCAATACAGTCTTGGTAGGAGACGTGCATTTCTTGTTGCCTGAAGCATGTTCTGCTATGCTGGATATTGCTAATGAAGTGAAAACAGTGGTCAGGTAACCTGCTCTCCCTCCCCAACCTGAATCTGTGCTTAAGGTTAGTTGGACTGAATAACAAACAATCCTATGTATAAAGAGTTGAAGAACTGCAAAATGCTCACGCCATCGGCAGGAGATGTAAGAAATGTTTAAACAGAGCTTTTAACATGCTTTTTGTAACTTAATTGATTTTTTTTTTTTTTTCAAAGTGTCACATTCCTATATCAGGAGAGAGGCAGGGAAGGAAGTTGAATTGTTTTTCAGTGTAGTTCTCTTTCTAGAAAGACAGCCAAAAAGCTAACGATTTTTATTCAGACATATGGTAACTACAGTACGTTCACTAACAGTTTGATGTTTGATAAGATTAAAATGTGTTTGCTGAGTACAATGAGTGAAGTCTGAACCTCAGAGTGTTATCTGAAGGAACTTGGCACAGCATAAAAGACTGTTTTACAAGAAGATTATACTTACAGCTTTTTTTAAGAGCAGTTTGGATGATAGAATGACATAAACGTTTTCCATAACTGTTAAGACATCTTCAGGCATCATGAAGTTAGTGTGATCCATTTCAATAACAAAATTTTTTGTAAAATCTCCAGCTTAAGCAAATTCATGCAAGGTAAAACTGCTTGTTCATGGGGATGGTGTGGAGGAAACAGCATAAGTGAGTATTGACAATAAAGTATCCCTAAAAAGATTATTATCTTCCTTAAGTTTGCTGGAGTAGTAGCTCTTTTATTTATTTATTTATTTATTTTTAATTAGGATTGTGTTGCATATCACCAGAATAAGAAACGGAAGCGCTGATGCCATTTGAAGCATTCCATACAGGGTTATGTTTCATTCATTTTATTAATTTGTTGAGGTTCAGATTACAAAATACATGACACATTGTCTGGGATAGTACTAATAAAACCATTTAACTCTGTTCACTGAATTAGATACACTACTGGTACTATGAGATAAGAAGACTGCCACTGATGTCATAAGACTACATAATTTTTTTAGTTGTTGCAACATAAATAATGACATATAAATAGATTTTAACTTTCACTGACATACGCCTAAAGAGGTCATATAACCATTATGTATAAGGAAACACAGTACTCTTAAAATATAAAAAATGCCTGCATTTTGCTATCTATGGTGCAGGTGTATTTCTCAGTAAAAGGATATAGAGAAGAGAGCCTTCAAAGGAAAAGAGACCAGATTCATTTATTTATTTTTCTATAAGTAGGCTTAGCTGTGAATCTCTGGGGGAGAGTGCACTCAGTTATGAAATACTCCAAAAGAACATATAGGCCTGTGGCAGAATTGTCCTACTTTTTTTTTTTTTTTTTTCCTGCTGGCAAAACAGAAATCTCAGAGTTGTTTTCTCACAGGTTATAAATGTTTTCCTGAAATACTTCCTGGGTTCATACCATACTGTGTTGGTTTTACCTTGCTGGGCAACTGAATTCCACCACAATCACTCTCTCACTCCCCCTCTTCAGAAGAGGGGGAGAAGAAAGTATTCTGGAAAGGCAAAAAAAAAAAAAAAAAAAAAAAAAAAGGCTCACAGGTTAAGAAAAGGATGATTTAATTAAAAGGAAAAGGAAGAGGCAAAAAAACAAGCAACGCTGTGTGGAAGCAGAGAGAGGAAGAGAGATAGATTATTCTCTACTTCCCATCAACGAGCAATATTTGGCCACATCCTGGGATGCTGGGACTCAATACGTGTAGCTGTTGTCCTACCATGTCATTTATTTACTTTAGGTAATATGAATATTGCAAATGGAAAGTGTTGATACTAACATATGGTATATTTTCACAGACTAGAAACTAGAAAGTCACCTTTTTACTTACGGTGAAATTTCAACAATATACAAGAGAAATTTTTTCAATGTTTATCTGAGTCTCTTCTATACAATTTGGACATGTCAGAATACAACACACAAGGTGAATCTCAAAAATTAGAAATCTAACTCATTCTACATTATTTAGGCATGACAGTTTCCTGGACAACAGTGTTGGTTGTTTCTGAAAGACTCAGTATAGTTTTCTAAAAAGAGTTATTCTAATTTCAAAGCACAAAAAATGTGACAAATGTGTTTAGGTTTCAATTTTAACTGACAGAATTTCTAAATTTCTTATATAAATGATTTATTACATTTTAAGTTTACATTACTATTGGTCTGTAGCCTTTCATCACCACAAAAGCATAGGAAAAAAAAATAAAGGGAAAAAACAACCAACAAACAAACCATCAAACAGTGGGATTACTGAGCTGTGCTTTTGTTTGAGTATATCTGCATTTTATGTATATATATAAAAAAAAAATCACAAAATATTGAAGGCCAAATCCTTGGCTTGTGTAAATCAGTATGTTTTCAATAGCCACATGCAGCTGGAGATGGGTTCAGTGCCTTTCCTGAGCAGCACAATTATTTGCTGCTACTTTACTGCTCTGTGAAACAGACATAGCATACGCAATGATTAAAGCATCAAGCCCTGACAAGTGCTGTTCTGAACTTCTGTTCATTTTCAGTGTTGACTGCTAGAAAATACACTGCAAAAGAGTTTGTGTGGTGAAAAAGAATGTATATAACTGAAAACAGTGACTGCTCTGCAAAAATATTTTTCTCCATGTACTGTCAGGTTGCAACGTAGCTGTTCATTTTTCTCCATCATATGAGGAAGGACTTTGTCTTTTCCTCATTTTTATTTGTAGGTAGATGTAGTGGGTTTATGTGGCAAGGTTTTGGTAGCAGGGGGCCATAGGGGTGGCTTCTGTGAGAAGAATCTAGAAGCTGCCCCATGTTTGGTAAGGGCCCCACTGCTGACCAGAGCCGAGCCAATAAGTGATGTTGTTTGTGCCTCTGTGAGAGCATATTTAAGATGGGAAAAAAAATAAAAATAAAAAAAAAAAAACGTGCTGTGCCACACAGAAGCTGGGAGAGTGAGAGGAGTGAGGAACAGCCTTGCAGGCGCCAAGGTCAGCGAGGAAGGAGGGGGAGAGGTGCTCCAGGCGCCAGAGCAGAAGTCCCCTGCGGCCTGTGGTAAGGACCATGGTGAAGCAGACTGTCCCCCTGCAGCCCGTGGAGTACCAGAGTGGAGCAGGGTTCCACGCTGCAGCGTGTAGAGGAGACCACAGTGGAGCAGGTGGACCTGCACTGACGGAGGCTGCAGCCTGTGGAAGACCCCTGCTGGAGCAGATTCTGGGCCGGAACTGTAGCCCGTGGAGAGGAGACCACGCAGGAGCAGGTGACCTAGTAGGAGCTGCTGCCTGTGAGGGACCCAGGTTGGAGCAGTTTGCTCCTGAGGAATGGACCCTGGGGTATGGACCCATATCTGGAGCAGTTCTTGGAGAGCTGCTGCCTGTGGCAAGCCCATGCAGGATCAGTTCAGCAAGGGCTGCATCGCGTGGGAGGGACCCCACAGCACAGGGGACGAGAGTGACCGAGAAGGAGCGGCGGAGAAGAAGCACTATAGACTGACCATAACCCCCATTCCCCAGTTCCCCTGCACCGCTCGAGGGGAGGAGGTGCTTTTGGTTTCTTTCCTTTGTTTCTCACTTCTCTAGCTTGTTAGTAATATGTAATAAATCTTACTATCTCCCTATGCTGAGTCTGTTTTGCCTGTCACGATAATGACTGTGATCTCCTCGTCCTTATCTTAACCCTTGAGCCCTTTTCATCGTATTTTCTCCCCGTTCCTCTTTGAGGAGGGGGAGTGAGAGAGCTGTTGTGGTGGAGCTTGGCTGCCCACCCGAGTAAAACTACCACAGTAGATTATACTGTACTTATATTTATTTGTTGAAACATCTGCATCTCTTATGATTTCTGTTGTTTTGTTGTTTGGTTTGGTTTGTTTCTCCAGTTGAGACACTTTTAATATTGAAGGTGACAATTAAATTACATCTAGTTTTGTCAAATTATCTACTATGAGAAAACTGAAAAGGAGTGTTTTAACAGTTGTAGAGATTAATTGTTAGGTAGGGCGAGGATTTTTTATTTCTATTTTTAATTTATTTTTATGAATCAGTTTGTCAAGGTTGCTTAAAGTAGCACTTTACAGAAGAAGGACCAAATGGTATGAACTAACATAGATGTAAAAAATTCAGTTGAACTGCACTGTGCCTATTTTCACTAATCCATATGTCTCAGTTTTCTGAGTTGGTTTTCTAACTGCTGTTTTATTATTTTATTTCCTGAGGGAATCATTATCATTATCCCTAACTTTTAGGGAAGTACAGCTTTTAAACCTGCAGAGAAACAAGAATAAACTAGAGCTTCACATACAGAAACTAGGTATCAAACAGAAAAACTCTGAAACTCAGAGATAAAGACAAGAGAAAAGAGATGCCTGGGATACAATCCCCATCCAAATAAATCCGTATGTATTTTACATTAAGAAGATATGGGACAAAGTATATAAATTGCATTGAGGATTTCAAATAATATTTCTTCTGTTTCTCAGCACCAGCTGAGAGTTGTTTCCTACTGCTTACTAGCTTACTTCTTGCTAGTTTTCTGGAATTAAGAATTTTGTATGTTTCTTGTGTAGTATCAAGATGTCATCTGTACTTTCTTTCCTTACTATTTTGTCCCATGTATGCCCATTTCATATTTTCCCTTTTGGATAAAAGTGCAAAGTAAATGTTTAAAATTCCTTTGGTAGAGAGGGATAGAAGACTGTCACCTCCTATTGTGGCTATTGTTCAGTAAGTACTAAATCATTTTATAGAAGATAACTGCAAGTGTTCTTTTTAATGTCTGTTTTAAGCATTGAGAGCTTTGCTTTTACCGAGTAACAGCAATATCTTTTGTGTACTTTGAGAATAGTTAGTAGATCAAGATATTCCAAGCCTTGTATGAGAGGGTATTTGGCCCATGAATCCTGAGGAAACTTAGGTAACACACAGATTCAGCATGTTTAGACCTGCAGAGCAGCAGATCTCTAGGAATCCAAATGCTACTTGCAAAACAGATGGTATCTCAATTTGTGAATATCTAAACTCTGGGAGAGAGGAGAAGCTTAACTACCTGTGTGAGAAACTAAGTTGTGTTTTTTGCAGTAGAGAACTAATTTTCTGTATTCAAAGGTAGTTGTGTAGTCATAACAATGAGAAATGCTAAGTAGATAAGTGGACAGTAGAAGGCCTCACTGTTCCAAAATAAGGAGAAATAAAGGGTTGAAAAAAAAAAAAAAGTACATGTATGGTATAGAGGAGCGTTGAGTAGCTTGTGAACCTGTAGTACTCAACCAATGAGGAAATAGGGGAGGTGATCAGGTGTTGGATAATAGGGAATGAAAGGTTATGATTTGTTTACTATAATGCGTTCCTAATTGGCAGGACACCCACTATTGCAATCGGGAATAAAATAGCTTCACAGAAGATCCTGTCTGAAGAAAATTATTGAGATTTTTCGCACACCTGTGTACCCTTTGCAATCCAAACCACATACTACTAATTTCCAATACCCACAAAAAGTTCTCAGAGGTTATTAGAGTTGAAGGGAAAATTTAATACAGATCCTACCCACTAGCCGAAAATATCAAAGGAACTGAGAACTCATGATTCTGGATTTCACTTTCTATGTGTGTCTGTGTGTGTACTTGCATACATGTATGTATGTACAAAATAACAACTGCATGAATTTGCATTTACATTCAAAGCTATATATAGTGAGAATGTACATGTATGTGTACACATAAATATATCTGGATATACAACGGGTATAAAATATCTGTTAGAAGGAAATCAGACTTTTTGAGGAAAAAGTACTTTTTAGAATGTGATGACAGTGTTTCTCCTGACAGCTTCATTCCAATGACCCAATTCAGTAGTCAGATTAACCTGAAATGTGAACTCTGAAGATTCCTTGCTGTATAAATATTACATTGTTCTTTAGAAGTAATGAGCGACCCTCTTTGCTCTGCAGTCAAGTGGGATTCACAGAAGACACTTGATTCAGTTAATTTTTTCTTTTTCTGTTCACGACAGGATTTGGAGAGTATTTGAATAAGATCTGCTAAACACAAACATAGTGCAACTAACAACTGTAATTTATCATTATAAGCATGTTGATAAAACATTCACATTCAAAGAAAGAGGATCCAGATGTCTCACAGCTGACAAGGTTTAAATCTGCAATGTTAGAACGTACGGTTTACTTAACCCTACTGAGCAGTACCTTGAGCTTACGTAACTTGCCAATCACTGTGAAAGCCTCAGGCTCCCAAGAACCTCTCATACAGGAAGTTTGAGTGATGGCAACAGCTGACTTTTCTTCTGGGCTCCACCATCTCCCCTGTGGGGAAGGATGGCTATGTTCTTAAAGAATCCTTCAGTCTTTTCATAGTTTCATCTGGGATAAAATTAATTTTCTTCCTAGTAGCTGATATGGTCCTGTGTTTTGGATTTGCAAATAATGTTGACAACACACTAATGTTTTAGTTGTTGCAGAGCAGTGCTTAAACCAAGTCAGGGACTTTTCAACTTCTAATGCTATCCTGCCATTTAGGGGGCTGGTGGTACACAAGAAGCTGGGAGGGGATACAACCGGGACAGCTGATCCAAACTGACCAAAGGGATATTCCATACAATATGACATCACGCTCAACCATAAAACTTTATCAGTTTTCTGGCAGTTTTCTGTATATAGACATCTGAATATTTTCCAACTTAAACCTAGCTGATAATGTATAACAGAATGAGTAAATAACTTTAAAGTATTCCAAGAATGTTACCAAATGCCTGCTTATGTAAGATAATGAAAGTAAATGCAGGGAGGTACAAAATACATAGATATTACAAGGAGAAAAAAAAAAATGTAGAGGAGTGAAAAGAAAAAGAAAGTCAAAAGAACAATGAAGTCTCACATATCTGAATTGTCTAAATCTTCTCAAGAGAAGGATAAATGGTTGCATGACTCATCTAAGTGTATATCACAAAAGTGATCTTTCTTATTTTAATGAAACAATTGAGAAAATTAATCTTGCAGGGTGTATTCCTCTTCTGTTTTTCTTGGAGATGTAAAAAGTATCTCAAGACATATGTGTCTAACAAGGGAGCAAGGAATTTGGGAACTTTTATTTGACATGGCTCATCTGTTATATTTTTTGGTGGTTGGAATGTAAAGTCATTGTTTTACATACTAGCACAACTTTGTTTTAAGGTTCCTTTTTAGTCAACGGAAGGACTGATGAGACTAATGCCTACCTTGATAAGGGAGATGTGTCAAGTTTACAAGTTTGCCTTTCTCACTAGAAAGGGTTATTTTCTCTGTCTAATGACCTTCCATATAAGTTGTAACCTGAAGAGAAAAGGAATTTAAACAAATAAGTATGATAATGATAGTCAACATTGCCATAAATCAAAATTGTAGAATAATAGAAAAGTTTGGGTTGGAAGAAACCCATTCTTTCTGCCATGGGCAGGAATACCTACCACTAAACCAGGTTGCTCAAAGCCCCAACCAACCTGGCCTTAAACACTTCCAGGGATGGGACATCCATAGATTCTATGGGCAACCTGTTCCAGTGCCTCACCATCCTCTGAGTAAAGAAAGAGAGATGAAAAAGAACTTTCAGACCAAGATTGTCTGAAATGAGAATTAAAAATAAATAAATAAATAAATAAATTGAGAAAAGTTAGTGGTAAGCAGAAAGTCAGCTGAGGAATTACTGAGACCATTTGATGACAAAGGTTTAAAAAGGACATTCATAGATAATAATAATCCTATCAGCTCATGCCATTATTAGCATTGTCGTCAGCAAACTGAAGAGAAATTGCAAAAGGCTTAGGTAAGTGTTTTTCTTTTTTTTTTTTTTTTTTTTCCCACTCCTTATTTATGTTTCTTTATTTACTGACTCATCTATTTATTTATTTATTTTTTGGGATGGTGTGTATTTCAGGACTTTCATCCTCAAGAACAAGTGTTTAAACTCCATGTTCAAAATTTCTTCATGTTTTTGTCTTAAAAAAATATAGTTCTATGAATTTCATGTCAGAATGTGTCACTACAGCTGCTATTTCTTGTGACCAGGATAATACCGTGTTGTTATAAATACAAAGATAAACAGAATGATTTCTTTAGAAAATAACTGATGATTAGGTCAGTTAACAGAAGCTATGTTTATGTATTTCACTGCTACTGTAACAAAGCTATGATATTTAATTGAAAAAAAATGAACTGAGTTAAAATATATAGTTCCTTCAGTAGGTGAACTTTTCTGAATTATATATGCACATGATGTTCTCAGTTCTTATTAAATATATATATATATCTGAAAGAAGTTTGAACTTATGTCTATTTTAGTCCTTGATTTATACATGTATGCAAAGATATCATAGGCAATGGGGCATTTTATTTCAGGTAATAGTGAGAATACATAATTGTGCTGTATGCCACAGGTAGTGGGATCTTTTAGATTATGTTCACAGTACTTGTGACTTTAAAATATTTGACTTCCTTTATTATCTCACTCTTGAACATCTGACTTGTCTTTCCTTTAATATCTTGATGATATAACTAAAATGCTATTACTATTTAGGAGAAGGGGGAATGGTCTTAAACTAAAAGAGAATAGGTTTAGATTAGACATTAAGAAGGAATTCTTCACTGTAAGGGTAGTGAGGCATTGGAACAGGTTGCCCAGAGACACTGTGGATGCCCCATCCCTGGAGCAGCTCAAGGCCAGGTTGGAAGGGGTCTTGGCCAACCTGATCTAGTGAGTGGCATCCCTGCCTATGGCGGGGGGTTGCAATTAGATTATCTTTAATGTCCCTTTCAACCCAAGCTGTTCTATGATTCTATGACTATAGTTATAATAACTATATATGTACTTATATGTTACTATCATTTTTATTATCAATGCTACTGGCAGTACAATTACTGTTGCTACTCTTACTGAAACTAAAGTTAGATAATTAAAATAACAAATGTTTTTACATTGCTAGATCAGCCCTTATGTTTAAACACTGTTTTTGAGTGATAGTCATGAAAAAGGATGGTGGAAGGGGAAAGAAGAGCATAGTATCAAATCATTATATAAAATAAACATACTTGAATCATAACAAGTTGTCTTGGTTTCAGTTAGGATAGAGTTAATTTTCCTCCTAGTAGCTGGTAGGGTGCTATGTTTTGGATTAGGATGAGAAGAGTGTTGATAACACTCTGATGTTTTAACTGCTGCAGAGCAGTGCTTACACCAAGCCAAGGACTTCTCAGCTTCTCGCTCTGTCCTGCCAGCGGGCAGTCTGGGGGTGCAGCAGGAGCTGGGAGGGGACAGACCCAGGACAGCTGACCCACACTGGCCAAAGGGGTATTCCATACCATCTGACTTCATGCTAAACTATATATAGGGGTGGCTAGCCGGGGTGGGGGGGCCGGCTGTTCGGGGATAGGCTGGGCATCGGTCAGCGGGTGGTGAGCAATTGCATTGTGCATCACTTGTTTCATACACATTATTATTAGTAGTACTGTTATCATTATTATTATTATTATCCTTTCTTTCCTGTCCTAATAAACTGTCTTTACCTCAACCCACAGGATTTCATTTCTTTCTAATTCTCTCCCCCATCCCAGAGAGGGAGAGGGGAGGGTGAGCAAAAAAAAAAAAAAAAATGAAAACACTCAACAAAATGTGACTGGACTTTTTTTTTATAATTATTATTTTGTTAAGATTCCAATCATTCACATACTCTTACTTCTAGAGCACAACTTTGTTTAATGAATTTCTCTGCTATTATAATGAATGCAAATATAATAACTTTGTTACTAGAAAAAAATGTATAGAATTGGACAATTTACAGACAGTTGTATTCTCAAACACTCATCTTCATAATTAAAATTCTATAATTAATTATTTATAATCTTGGTTTGATTGCTAAAAATCAGGTGTATACAGTCCTGGCAAATCCTTGACAACATTTAATTCTGAATCATGATTCAAGCATTTTTAGAAAGTTCATAAATTCCTACACACAGCCAATTTTCACATAAAAAGTTTCAAAACTTTCATCAAAAGTTCACAAAAGAATAAGCATTAATTGTGTAATAAGATGAGGTCTTTAATTAACATGTATAGAATCACAAAATCCCAGAATCACAGAATTGTAGGGGTTGGAAGGGACCTGGAAAGATCATCGGGTCCAACCCCCCTGCCAAAGCAGGTTCCTTAGAGCAGGCTGCCCAGGTAGGCATCCAGACGGGCCTTGAATATCTCCAGTGAAGGAGACTCCACAACCTCCCTGGGCAGCCTGTTCCAGTGCTCCGTCACCCTCACCGTGAAGAAGTTCTTTTGCATGTTGGTGCGGAACTTCCTGTGCTTCATTTTGTGGCCTTTGCCCCTTGTCCTATCCCCACAAACTACTGAAAAGAGGTTGGCCAAATCCCTCTGTCTCACACACCTCAGGTATTTATAAACATTGATGAGATCCCCTCTCAGTCTTCTTTTCTCCAGGCTGAACAGACCCAGGTCTCTCAGTCTTTCCTCATAGGGAAGATGCTCCAGGTCCCGTATCATCTTTGTTGCCCTCCGCTGGACTGTTTCTAGGAGATCCCTGTCTTTTTTGTATGGGGGAGCCCAGAACTGGACACAGTACTCCAGGTGAAACCTGACCAGGGCAAAGTAGAGGGGGAGGATCACCTCCCTTGACCTGCTGGCCACCCTCCTTTTAATGCACACCAGGAGCCCACTGGCCCTCTTGGCCACGAGGGCACACTGCTGGCTCATGGTCAACCTGTCGTCCACCAGGACCCCCAGGTCCTTCTCCTCAGAGCTCCTCTCCAGCAGGTCGTCCCCCAGCCTGTACTGATACAGACACATACTGATACTGATGAACTGGTTGTTCCTTCCCAGGTGCAGGACTCTACACTTGCTCTTATTAAACCTCATTTGGTTTCTTCCTGCCCAACTCTCCAGCCGGTCCAGGTCTTGCTGAATGGCAGCACAGCCTTCTGGAGTGTCAGCCACTCCTCCCAGCTTTGTGTCATCGGCGTACTTGCTGAGGGTGGACACTATTCCCTCATCAAGGTCGTCGATGAAGATGTTGAACAAGACCGGAGCCAGCACCGACCCCTGGGGAACACTGCTAGTCACAGGTCTCCAGCCGGACTCTCCGCCACTGATCATCACCCTCTGAGCTCGGCCAGTCAGACAGTTCTCAACCCACCTTACTGTCCACTCCTCTATCCCACACTTTCTCAGCTGGTACTGTCTCTTCACAGCAACTTACAGTATGATTCCTGAAAAAAAAAAAAAAAAAACAGAAACTACCTACCTCAGGAGCCTACCTTGCCTGAGCACCTGAAATGCTGGCACCAGTGAACAAACATGCAGCCATCTTCCCACCCCAGCATTTCAGTTTACATACAAGGTCATATTAGTTAGCTGATTTATAAACATGCTAGTTGCCAAGGTCAAGGTATCGCCTTCATTTGCCAAATAACCTGCAACTAGTGTCATAGAACTGATTTACACATAAAAACAGAATGTAACACTTTCATAAAATTTCCCATAAAGAGGTTTATATATATATAATTTATATATATATATATATATATAAATAACTATGAAGTTATCAGGTTTTGCTTTTAAGGAGGTAATGGGAGGATTCCAAAGATTTGCATACATATACATATAGAGAGGACCTTTTTTATCACTCTACAGTATCACATAAAAATATCAGTGCTCTGTAAGCATCCATAACATTACATTTCATATTGATATAACCAGTTTTAAAGTCCTGCAATAATCTCATTCAGTAAGGATGCATTTCAATTGTTTGAAAGGTCTAGCTACCTTAGTAACATCCTCTTCAGCAAGAACTGATGGTGAAATATTTACAAAATTGTGTTTAGAGGGAATGAAAAACCAACAAATGTAGCTGGGAGTCAGTAGCTGTAATTTCTGTTCTCTTTAGTTTCAAGTCTTTGGTTCTTTCAATTATCATATATGGCTGCTCAAAAAAATTCACAGTGCTGTCTGCTCTGGATTATGGATCTTCACTGGCATAAATGCATGACAAACACAGAAGTTATACTACTACTGATATTGTGCTGTTAATATTTGATTTCTGTTGGTTCATCATATACTTGACATGGAACACCTCAGGGTCCTCAGCCAGGTCTTTTATACCTGTCCTGCTTTCAGCAAAAGGATAACTGCAGGCTAACATGAACTGTTAATGATGCCTTAAAACTAACTGTAATTGTCCTTTACATTTTTCTTAGATCAATAACTCTATGGAAAAGTTTTCATACCAAGACATCTAGAAGCAAATCAATTACAATACTGTTGAAGTCTTTGAGGTAAAGTTAGTTGAAATGGAAGCCGGAAGGGGGGGGGGGGGGGGGGGGGGGGGCGGGGAGGAATGTTCAATGAGAATTGACTACTCTTTCCCAGTTATAAGAAATTCACATTCACAAAAAAAAAAAAAAAAAAAAAGAGAGAGAGAGGGGGAGAAAGAGAGAGAGAGAGAGGTGAAAGATAGATATAACTGCCGGATAAAAGAGTAAACTGGATATGTAAGCATTTTATGTCAGTTTTAAATAGACTGCTTTATTCAAACTTTCTGTCCCTTTCACATTGACAAATTTAAAGATCTGTGAATAGGTAAAAATAAGTCAAAAGTTACCAATGGACTTTTTATTTTTAATTTTATAAATAAGTAATATTAATTATTTATTTTATTAAGAACTGTTTTTAAGTGAACCACTACTTCTCTGCAGAAAGCTTACAAGAACGTGGATGACTGGCTAGAGGAACAGAAGAGCTGATACTTGCACTTTTGCATTATTGCAGAGAATTTGGAAGGAGTATGTCAAATAGTTCTAGTGAGAAGGTGTCTCCTATATATTGGGATAAGATGTTTTTCTTTTCACAAGAATAGAGACTAAACTCTTCTTGGTGATACACATCACCTCTGACTCACCTCCGATAATAATTCAAATCAATAAGAGCAAAAGTGTAAATTGTCTTCCTTTTCACTTTCAAATAAGAAAGAGTAAGGAAACTTCCGTGGCCCAGATGAATTTTAATCTAGAAAGATTAAATAGTTTTTTATTCCCCAAGGGAATTATTTTTATCAAACAGGTTAGTTAAGAATGTCAGCAACCAAGCTGTCATTTCTAATCAGGAAATAGTTAATTGATATGAGTCACTAGATGTTGTTCACTGCATACTAAAAGACACTGATTCCTTACAGAATTACTACATATTTTCAAGCATGCCTTCATCAGTGAATACAGTCAATGAAACCTAGATAATCTAGTGCTCTTCAAATTTTTCATATAGTTTGTTAGAAATCTGTATAATGCCAGTTTTGTAAAATTTCTGTTATCCAGTGAGAGCCTGCTTTCATTTTTTTAGATAGTGATATGTACCTGTGGGAAGACAAAACATTTATTGTTAAGAACTATATAATGATTTGTTGCGTGGTAAGTACGTATTGCCAGTATAGTCTCTGATTTCTACACTACTTTATGTTTATATTGACTTTAGTTAGGCTGGAAGGTCAGATAGGACAAAGTAAAATAAAAATAAATAAAATAAAATAAAATAAATAAAATAAAAATTAAATTAAATTAAATTAAATTAAATTAAATTAAATTAAATTAAATTAAACAAAATAAATAAATTAAAATAAATAAAAATCAGATGAGAGCTTGAAACTTTTTACAATTTCAGTGTGAATTCAATAAAAGAAACCAGATGATGAATATTTCATTTTGGAAGAAAAATGGAGATCTGAATACCCTAATATCTTCAAATTTGGTATCTTTTATTTGCATGCCTTACTGAGTGATAAGGAGTTGCAAGGATACGTGGATGCACACAACCAAATGTTTTATTCAGCACATGCATTTCCATCTTCCAAGGCAATTCATGAATTTTTCTCAAAGGTATTAATTTAAACATTTTAAAATTAATTTAAACATTTTTCAATTCATAAAATATTACATCTTGCTCTTTATATGATTTATGAGCAATTATTTAAAATAATTTTAATTATAACTAGGTAGATTATAGATTAGTGCTTAATGATTTAAGTGTTTAAAACCACCAGAACGAGTCTTTTTTTTTTTTTTTTTTTTTGCCATTGACTTAAAAGAAGTTAAAATTGTGTCATGAGGAAAAGATTTCTGAGAATGGCACTTAGGCTTACAACTTCAGAACATTTTTTCTATTGAGGCTATTACACGAAGAGATACTGACTACTTGGAAAACACAATTTATTTTTGGCATCACAAACTAATCTTAGCATTACAAAAAACAAATCTTTTTTTCAGACAACGTGGGATTCATTTCCTCATTTTTTTTTCCTTTTGTTAATCCAAGATAAACATCTGTATTTCCATTTTTCTTTCTAGCCTTCTTTTCATGTTGAGACATTTCCAGAGTAACGCTAATCTAGCTAATTTTGGTCATCAAAATCCTGGTGAGAATTTAGACAGTACTTAAGTGTCAAATCCTTTTCCCCCATGTATTCCCCTAGTGCCATTTCATATATTCATATATCCTAATACCCTCCAGCTGCTGCATTGGAAAGGCATGTCTCTTTCCACAGGTCTTGTGTCAGATCTCACACTCACACACATCTGCCACTGGCTGAATTGGTGTGTCAAACCAAACTGATCCCTTTCCTTTTTTTTTTTTTTTTTTTTGTTCTCTCTGTTCATTATAGTAAAAGATAAAGATATCTACTTAGAGAAGCATAGATGTACTAGATGTGTATAGATGTCCGTTTCTGACCTTGTCCACTAAAATCTCAAAGAATCCTTAGATGAAACAGTAGATAGAGACAAAGTCATTAGGCTTTTATTGTTGTTCAATATTTGTGAAAGAAAAAAAAAATCCATCTGCTCTTTGATACATCTCAAAATCTTTATCACAGTATCACAGTATCACAGATTTCTAGGTTGGAAGAGACCTCAAGATCATCGAGTCCAACCTCCGACCTAACACTAAGTACTCCACTAAACCATATCGCTAAGCTCTACATCTAAACGTCTTTTAAAGACCTCCAGGGATGGTGACTCCACCACCTCCCTGGGCAGCCCATTCCAATGCTTAATAACCTTTTCGGTAAAGAAGTACTTCCTAACATCCAACCTAAAACTCCCCTGTCACAACTTTCGCCCATTCCCCCTCGTCCTGTCACCAGGCACATAGGAGAACAGACCAACCCCCACCTCTTTACAGCCTCCTTTAAGGTAACTGTAGAGAGCGATAAGGTCGCCCCTGAGCCTCCTCTTCTCCAGGCTGAACAAGCCCAGCTCCCTCAGCCGCTCCTCGTAAGACTTGTAAGACTTATAACATGGTCTTGCATACCATAGAGAAGCCAGTTTATACTGAAAGTGAAATCTTGGTTCCTTAAAATTAGAAAAAAAAAGGTTGCCTGAAATATGTATTGCATTAATTCGTATATATATATATATCTTGCAGAAGTGCTGTGCATTTTTAACTGTTCCTTGACTTTTTTTTTTTTTTTAACTGGCTAACAGATAATAACAACAAAGATGGCCCCATCTCTCTGAAATTCATCTATTTTACTCTTATATACTTTACAGATTACATAACAGTTAGCTTCAACAGTTTCAATGCCCAGATTTTATGCATTTATAAAAATAACAGCTCATATAAAATGAATTTCTGTGCTTTCTGGTGGGAAGCTTAACTGAAATGTCTACAGGAGAATTAAAGGAGGATACTGTTTCCTGAAAATAAATGTCAGTGCTATCTAACACTCTTAGGGCAGCATGTATGGTACTAAACACCTGCACTGAAGCAGCTGAATTGAGCTCCTACTGTTCTCTGAAACATCTTAAGATATCTCACTTGTCCTCCAGGTGCTGCTTCACAGTGGTACTCCATTCTAAACTCTAAAAAGAAATCTTAGATATCAATGGATTCTCAAAAAAGTATTTATTCCATGTAGCCGAAATTCTTTATCAACATTAACTGTAATGGTAACTTAGATCTGTGCAAAGTTCAGGTAAATAAACATGGGTGTTCAATATTATTTAGTATTCTAGAGGGCTTCTAAATGTTTGCAGGCGATAACAGAAGTAATACTTAACCAAGAAGACATGCTCATCTTTCTAGAAAATATCTTTCCAGATTAGATAATTTAAACCAACACAAAGGGCACTAGATTCTGTTAGTCAGGCTGATCAAGTAAATCAAAAATCTAATTTAAATACAGATAGAAATAAATATTGAAATTTAGGGATCTAAAATTGAAAAATTTAAATCTTTAAAATATTTTAGTCCCAGATATGATAATAGTGCACTGTAATTCTTCACATATGTTTTTCTTTATTATTGTACTGCATTCACATTTTACATTTTCACAGAATCACAGAATCATCTAGATTGGAAGAGACCTCCAAGATCATCTAGTCCAGCCTCTGATCTAACACTAACAAGTCCTCCACTAAACCATATCACTAAGCTCAACATCTAAACGTTTTTTAAAGACCTCCAGGGATGGTGACTCAACCACTTCCCTGGGCAGCCTATCTTTAGATGAATGCATCAGAAATGTGAAAGGTATTTAATACATATGTAATACAACTTTTGGTTACACAAAGCTTCAGTTTATCAAAGCACTGAAGAATAATTGGGAAGATGTTTCAAATACTACCTGGGGAAACAAGAATAAGTGCTTTATAACCTCTTGCTACTCTTGCTATGAAATTCCAATAAAACTTAACCAAAATAGTTTACTATCAAATGTGTTCATTTAAAAGTGCAATATTTATTAACTTCTTGTGGTTAAAATATTTGGTGAGGAAAATAAACACAAATCTTAAAAATAACTAATATCTTTAGACTTGTCCTGTAGATATGCTTCAAACTGTCAGATCACTTTCAAAATAATAGCTGTCAAAGATATTTTAAATTTCCAGTGACAATATGTTCTTTGTTAAGAAGAAGTTCAGAGTCAAATTTGTCAATAATGAATTTTAAAAAGATTCACTTACCATGTCAGATTTGAATGTTATAGAAAATTTGCTTATTAGCTGATGACTTTTTTTTTTTTTTTTAAATTAACAGTGCATTTTCTTAGCAACATGATACCATTGTTCTACATCTAGATTGCTTGCTGGAGACAAATCATATGTTTTTAACCTAAATTACAATTTAGGTATAGGTGGTTTCTTTATTCTTCACATACAAGTCAGTCCTTACTTTGACATAAATGACTAAGAAAATATCGTGGTTTTTCTGAAATATAGACCAGAAACATTTTCTGAACATGAACTTCTGATGAATCATTTTAATTGACAAAAGAAATTCAGGAGAATAAAAAGATGCTGCCTTTGACTTTGTCCTTTCTTTCCCATCCAACCAAATAATTCAAGTTTAAAAAAGCAGTAAGTGTGTATTCGGTTCTCAAGCATTTATATAGTGTTATGTCAGCATCACTTGGAAACTTATCATAAGAAGATAATCTTGCCTCAGAAAGGCGATTTCAACTCTGTAAAATGTTCTCTGAAAAATACGGAAGAGTATGTAGATTTATTGAACTTATTTCCAGTTGAATAATAAATGCAAAAAAAAATTAATATCTAGCTCTGCATGGAATTAATATCATGTATCAGGCATTGGCATGCTTTGGTAAACATGGTTCAGCTAACATGAACTGCTTGGGACACACTTCGAATCCAACCTAGTCAGCTTGTTAACAGAGGTAGCTTCTAAGGAATAATTTCTAACTCTAAAGCAATTTTTTGAGATCACTTTCTGCACAACAGTGACGCAATCTGTAGGCTGGATGAAGATTGTTGGTATATACATAAATTTCTAAATTTACTTATCTCCACGTGAGCTGAATGTATAAGATCCTGTAATGGTTAGCAGGGTTCCAGTCAATACAGTGAATGAAGCCTAGTAACCTGCTAAGTTCCGTTTGCTTTTAAGTATGTATCTGCATTTGGACAATTAAATTGTTGTATTGGTTTGGTCTCTAATACGTATAAGACAAGCTTAGACTCTCAGCTCACACATAGACAGATACGTTCAAATGTTCACAAATATTGCAGTCAAAAAGATACAGCCCATACAAATGGCAATAACCACATTGCTCACACAAAACATCTAGGGACATTAATATACCATGTTTAGAAACCTGGACTTTCTTTCTTTTTTATTCTTTGATTTTTTTTTCTTTTTTCTGAATTAACAAACAACAACAAAACAATAGATACTTTGGGCCTTCAATTTTATCCCATGGCTCTTACTTTCTAGGAATGATTGACAATGAGAAAGAAACGGAAGAGCTAGTATTTGATCTATTCTATATCCTGTCTGCTGAAGTTTGGACAACACTTTCAGGCGTATGGTTTGATTTTTGAGTGGTCCTGTGTGGAGCCAGGGGTTGGATTTGACAATCCTTGTGGGTCCCTTCCAACTAGGGATATTCTATGATAAGTTTTGCTGTTATGCAGGAAAAGAATGCAAAACTAATGGTGCAACAAAAAACATTTCACTCACTCCTCAATTTCAAGGATTATGCAATTAAATGCTATTTTTATTCTATATTTTAAGTAGTATATTTTTAGCTGTCATCCAGTGAAGTATGTCAAATGATACTCAGATTTTTTTTTTTCAAAAACAAGCAAACAGAAAAGATATATTTTTCTTGGGATGTAATTGACTCGATCATTCTTTAAATTGATTCAGGTATTGAAACCTGTATAATTACTGTAACTTCCAGCTTCCCCACTTACCTCATTTCATAACAGGAAGATAACAGGAAGATACATACTTCCTGTTAACGATACCTGTCTGCTCTGAAAGTAAAGCCATCATCCGTTTTATATAGACAGATATATAGATATATATCTATATAGATATATAGATATGAATACACACATATATGTATATATATATACATACTATAACAGTTTTATCTTAAAATCATTAAAGCTGAGGTCTACTTCTTGTAGACCTTAAAGTAAATATGTAAGAAATCTTAAAAGCTATCATTTTATATGTGAGTTTACAAGAGAAAGAAATCTCTTCCCAAAGAAACATTTACTGTATAAAACTAATCTGTATAAAGTGTATAAATACATTTTCCCTCAAATTTTCCATCCAAATTGTACATCTACATTCTTAGACATTTTTAGAAGTTTTCCAAAACTATGCTTCTCTCTGAAACTTTCTTACTAACTTGGAGGTACATGTAATTTTCTCTCAATGAACAGCTGAACACTAGCAACTTGAGGAACTGGTTTTAAAAGGAAGACTTCTTCCAAGGGAAATAACTTTGGAAGTGAGTCTTAATAGGTCGCTGGAAGAGCACTGAAGAACAGTTATTAATTCATGGTAAAAAACCATACAACAGGACACAATTTCTTTAATGGCTACAAAAATGGTATTTTTGATGGTATTACTGCTTCAGCATAAGAATGAGGCATAAGTACAAGTAGTAAGAAGTGTCAGAAAATGGTTAAAAATTAAATAGGAATACTGATGATTTAAATAATAAATCAGATTATAGAAAATGAAAAGATAATTAAATACTGAAAAGAAAATATATTATAAAAATCACAAAGAGATAAATGAAATGAGCTGGAAGAGTCAAACTGATTCATTTTCTTATTCATGATGGACACAGCACTGGAGAATTTTGGTTAGTATATCATTGTGCATGTCAACTATGTCAAAAAACATTAAGTGAAAAAGAGATAAAATCACCTTCCATGTTGATAAGCTTAATATGTGCCAAGAAGTATGCAAATTTAGTATACACAAAAAGCAACAGCAGGCACAAAATGTTTGTTATCTCTATACAGACATCTAATATCAGTTTTAAGAAACGTAAATTGATGATCTTTCTACCATAATTTCTTAAACAGTACTGTCCTAATATGTTTCATATACAAATACTGTAAATGTGTAACGCTATTAAATTTTATGGAGTTACATAACTATTTCATTTAGAGAAACTGCTTTGATTGAGAGCAGATTTAAAACTTCAAATGAAGTTTTAAATGGGATAACTAACTTAACATAAATTTCCTCTGCAGAGCAAAAGACCTCACAAACAGTTAGCTCAAGTCATGAGGCCACTTAACTGGCATACATTAGATTAACAAAAAAGTTAAAGAAGAAAATAGATGATGAAACCCAAAAGTAGTATGTGGAATTTTAGCAACAAATAAAAATTTGATTTTTTTTTTAATGTTATGCTCACTTTTGTTCAGGTTTTTTAATAACTATATTATTTCATCTTTTCTTCATTTTTGCTTGTTTTGAAGTCATTAGTATGAGTTTTGTTCAATGTTTCATATGTGTGTACATTAACTCACTCTTCTGAGAGGCAAAAGCAGGAGCAGGAAGAGACTTGTTTTATTTCTGTCTCACTTCTGTCTTCAGCTAAACTTTAAATTATTTCAGATATCGGAAAGATCATTTTAATGTCATGATTTTCACTATTTTTCTTAGAGGCAAAGTTTTATTCTACTCTCAGGTGAATGACAACCTAATGAACTCCTAATGAACTCACTCCTGAGGATTTGATAGATGTCAGTCATTCTGTCTGTGTGCTTGAAATTCTCTGACAAACCTCAAGGGACACATATAATTGACCGAGTGATTGGGAAAAACAAACGAACAAACAAAAATCATTTGATCATTTCACTCAGCTCCTCTTGCAACAAGAGGTGAAATACAAACACACTTATCCATTGCAATACAAGTTAAAACAATACAAAACCAGAACAAAAGCTCACTCATATATGAGATATAATAATGAAGGTATTTCATTTTCCTCCAACAACATCTAAAAGTCCTATGTTGTCTTTCTCACTGTTAGGTACCTTTCCAAATTAATTTTCTCTTTTTTTAATATGGTCACATGAGGCAATACAAATAATATAACAATTTGTTTTGGAAAACTATTCATACCCAAAGAACATTTAGAGTTATTTATTTTTATTTCTCTGTTGTTTTGCATTGAGAATATAATACACCATGTTTAATTTCATCTAGTTAAGATTTAAGGTAGGATGTTTTGAGGCAGCTCTAAAGCATAATGTAGTCTGAATTAGCCCCGTGATATATCTCTGATTCACACTACTGCTATATATCTTTTTTGTTATTATTTCTGTTGCTCTTATATATATATATATATTCATATATGCATATATCCTACATAGTACCTTGTGTTTAAATTTCAGCAGACTAAAGGATATATAGTTCATAGATACATAGCTACATAGTTCATAAATGAAATACACATGAAAATAATGTAGTAACAGAGAAACAACAGAATATCTGTCAAATTTATTGTAAATGTGACTCAAGATACCACGTCTTTAAAATCACACAAGAATTTTTGTATGTTAGAAGAATTGTTAAAACTTTTTTTTTTTTTTTTTTTTTTTAAAGGGGAAAATATCTGAATGTTCTTGATGATGCAGGAAATCCTGGATCTTTACTAGGAAAGAAAAAAATATTTGTCATTGGTTTGCTTTCATTTTTTAATTTTTGCTCTTAAATATGGCAGACGTGTAAGTTCACAGATCATTTTAATCCTAGGTAAAAATACATTTTAAATACATTTTTTTCAATGGAGATGGATTTTTATTATTATTATTGTTACCTTATAATTAATTGTAAGCTCATTCAGAACTTGAACAAATAACCAAATTCCTAAACACAGAGCAAAATTTAAAATTTAATGCTTTGTTATATAAAGATCTGGTTAATTCCTAATACTACATAGTTTTAAGAACAAGCAATTACTTTCAAATATTAAGCATCTTTTGTCTTCAAATGTGTACTGTGGAGATTTTGCAATAAAGAACTTGTAAATTAAAATTGGCTTTATATATGCATGTTATTTGTAATAATTTCCTGTGCAAACTTTAACATTTATATTTTGATTATTGTTTCTTAACCTAACATTTAATCTGTAACAGTTTTTAAAATTTAGTAGAGTAGCTAGTAGTAGTCAGTATGTTATATCTTGTGATTGGCATTCATCTGCTGTAATGTAAGCATCTAAAATTCAGTTTTCCATAAAGCTTTATCTAAATCTAAATGTTTCAGGATAAATGTAGGCTATGTTCCCTAGTAGACAGCAACTTGACAGAATGGGTAGATATATATATACGCATAAAACAGGTATCAAGGCTTTTTACGTGTGTGTTTCATAAAATCTAAATGGAATATGACTTGGAGTTCCATATAAAATTTTAGATGTCTAAACATTACCCAGGAGGAATTCCTTAATTTGTGGCCACTGTAATAAGTAAGAATTATATATCTAGATCTATCTCTATATAGATATAATTTTATACACACAAATATTTTTTATTTAATTTTAAACACACAGGACACTAAAAATAAAACTTTTATGCAATATTTTTGGAAATAACTTTTTCTTTTCATGAAAACAATTTTAAAGGATAAAAAATTATTCAGATTTTGATTAAGGAAAAGTTCGGTAAAGGTATTATTTTAGCACTTTCATGACAACTGCTTGCAGTTAAATGCATTTAGTCACTTTAGTCCTGAAGATGTCTACTGTGAGTTGACATAGCTACATGAGCAACTGGCTCTATGTCGCTTATATGATCTTTTAATGAGTCATTCAAATTAGCATTTGTTTACAATATGATGTCTTCAGGAGGATGGAAAAGAGGAATGGGAGGAGGTTAGGAGAATGCATATTAAACTAGATATTATCTTTTCTTAAACTATGTGAAATGTCCTTTTCACACAGCATGGCAGGAGGCTGAGAGGTAGAAATGGTATAACCAAAATCTGGTTCATTACTTGTCTTTATGTAGGCAATGAAACACTTCATATTTGTAAGATTTATTTAAATGGGGATGAAATTGTATCCAAAATTACAGGTCAACAAAGACAGATATCCACAAGTAGAGAGTATGAGAATACTACAGGAGCACAGTTGCGAGAAAATGAATTGCCAGCTGTATATATAAAAAAAAAAAAATAAAATGTAATGAATATTGGAGTGTAGGTGTCGAGGTGTTGGCAGTCCAGGCATTGCAAAAGTGCCCTCTGTCAGGACAGGCCAGGGGCTGCTCCCTCTGTTTCCAGCTGTCTCCAACAGCCCCAACACAGGACACATCTGAGAACAGCCAAGACAATGACACCTCTGAAGAAAGGCATTTAAGAAAGGGTGAAGTGCCACATGGTAATATAAGAAGTAAGAAAATATATGAGAAACAATCCTTTACACAGCAAGGTCAGAGAAGAAGAAGGGGAAGTACTCAAGTTACCGGACCAGAGATTTCCCCGTAGCCTGTGGACAGAACCATGGTGAAGCTTGTTGTTCCCCTGTAGCCCATGGAAGATCACATTGGAGCAGATACCCATGCTGTAGCCCATGGAGGACCCTACATTGAAGGAGTTGCAGAAGAGTGTGAGGAGGAAGGAGCAACAGAGAGGAACCATAGAATCACTGAGGTTGGAAAAGACCTCCAAGATCACCTGGTCCAACCATCCCCCTACCACCAATATCGCCCACTAAACCATGTCCCTAAGTACCAAGTCCAACCTTTCCTTAAACACCCCCAGGGACCGTGACTCCACCACCTCCCTGGGCAACCTGTTCCAATGCCTGACTGCTCTTTCTGAGAAGAAATTTCTCCTAATTTCCCAACTAAACCTTACCTGGCACAACTTCAGGCCATTCCTTCTAGTCCTATCACTAGTTACCTGTGAGAAGAGGCTGACCCCCAGCTCCCCAAAACTTCCCTTCAGTTAGTTGTAGAGAGCAATAAGGTCCCCCCTGAGCCTCCTCTTCTCCAGACTAAACAACCTCAGTTCCCTCAGCTGCTCCTCATAAGACCTGTGTTCCAGGCCCTTTGCCAGCTTTGTAGCCCTTCTCTGGACACGTTCCAGGACCTTGCTGTCTTTCTAGTAGTGAGAAAGACGCTACACTGTGTACTGAATATAAAGCCCCCCCCCCCCCCCCCCCCAACAGTTCCTTCCTTGCAGTTCATGGAATTGGGAGTAAAAGAGTGTGATGGATTAATTCCAGTGGGCAGCAACTCCCCCACACACCCTTCCTGCCCCTCCCCCCAACATGAACATGGTCCCTGGAGGGAAGAGGAGCCCAAGAAAGCTGGTTAATAGTCAGGTATCACCTCCTCCAAGCTCAGAAGCAATGCATCCCAACAAAGAGGAAGTCGGGCAAAAATGCCAGGAGGCCTGCATGGATAAACAAAGAGCTCCTGGCCGAGCAAACTGAAGCAGAAAAAGGAAGCCTACAGAAAGTGGAAGCTAGGACAAATAGCCTGGGGAGGATACAGAGATTGAGCACCAATGGATCAGGTTAGGAAAGCCAAAGCTCAACTAGAATTACATTTGGCTGGGGACATCAAGGACAACAAGAAAAGCTTCTATAGGTACATCACTGATAAAAAGAGGACTAGGGAAACTGTGAAGATGGGATGCGGAGAAAGATGAGATACTCATTGACTTTTTTACCTCAGTCTTCATTGACCAGAGCTCTAGCCACAGAGACTAAGCTCCAGAAGGTAAAGGCAGGGACTAGGAGAATGAAGAACCACCCACTGTAGGAGAAGATTGGGTTCAAGACCATCTAAAGAACCTGAAGATGCACAGGCCTATGAGACCTGAGGAGATACATTTGTGGGTCCTGACGGAACTGGTGGATGTAGTTGCTAAGACACTATCCATCACATTTGAGAAGCTGTAGCAGTCTGGTAAAGTTCCCACCCACTGGAAGAGGGGAAGACCCAGGGACCTACAGGCAAGACAGTGTTACCTCTGTGACTGGTAAGATCATGGAGCAGATCCTCCTGGAAAATATGCTAAGGCAAGTGGAAAATAAGGAGGTTACTGGTGACAGCCAAGATGGTTTAATTAAGTGCAGACCACGCCTGTCAAAGCTGGTGACTATCTATGATGGGGTTACAGAATTGGTAGATGGGGGAAGAACAACAGACATCATCTACTGGGACTTGTGCAAAGTGTTTGACACTATTCCCCATCATATCCTTGTCTCTAAATTGGAGATTCATGGATCTGATGGATGGACCACTGAGGAATTGGTTAGATAGTCACACTCAAAGAGTTGTGGCCAATGGCTCAATGTCCAAGTGGAGATCAGTAATGAGTGGTGTTCCTTAGGGGTCAGTATTGGGACTGTTGCTGTTTAACATCTTTTTTGGTTACATGGACAGTGGGATTGAGTGCATTCTCAGCAAGTTTGTCAATGACACCAAGCTGTGTGGTGCAGTTGACACACTGGAGGGAAAGGATGCTCTCCAGAGAGACCTTGAAAGGCTTGAGAGGTGGTTCCTACATCTGTGTCAAGACAATCCCAAACACAAATACAGGCTGGGTGAAGGTTTTATGGAGAACAGCTCTAACAAGAAGGACCTGGGGGTGCTGGCTGATGAGAAGCTGAACATGAGCTGGCAACGTGTGGTTGCAGACAAGAAAGCCAACCACATCCTGGGCTGCATCAAAAAAGAATGGCCAGCAGGTTGAGGGAGGTGATTCTCTCCTTCTACTCTGCTCTCTTGAGACCCCCATCTGGAGTACTGTGTTCAGCTCTGGGGCCCTCAGCACAAAAAGGACGTGTAAGTATTTGAACAAGTCCAAAGGAAGACCACAAAGATGATCAGAGGGCTGGAACATCTTTCCTCTCCTATTATTAATAAAAATAATAAGACAGGCTGAGAGAGTTAGCGTTATTCAGCCTGGAGAAGAGAAGGATCCAGGGAGACCTTAGAGCAGCCTTCCAGTACTTAAGGTGGGCCTATAGGGAAGCTGGAGAGTGACTCTGTCAGGGATTATAGTGATAGGACAAGGAGTAATGTTTTTAAACTAAAAAAGGGTAAATTGAGACTAGATTTTGATTAGATATTTGGAAGAAAATCTCTATTGTGAGGGTGGTGAGACACCGGAACAGTTGCCCAGAGAAGTCATGAATGCCCAGTCCCTGGAAATGTTTAAAACCATGTCTGATGGGGCTTTGAGCAACTTGGCCTAGTGGAAGGTGTCCCTGTTCATTGCAGGGAGCTTGGAAGTAGATGATCTTTAAGGTCTCTTCCAACCCAAAGCATTCTATGATTCTGTCTACACTGAGGTATTTTACATACGTGCTGAAGTCCATCCAAGGGATCCAGTGACATACACACAGAATATATAGTGTCTTTTTAATTTCAGAGAGGTATCTCATCTGGTCTTCAGCTATTCCTTGCTTTCACTAGGCCACCAATACAAAAGTACTTCTGCGAAGTAAAATATCTGATGAGCTTGATCTTCCTTGAAAGTCTATAATACTTTTAAGTATGTCAAATGACACTTGACACAGACGTTTAGTAAACTGAACCCAGGATAGCTGTATACCAGTACAAAAGGATGAATATTTGCAGTAAGTGATTAATCCTATATGTATTAGATATCTCTGGTTGTGTACCTTCATTGGCTGTAGAAGAACAATTTGCATTTGTTTTAGAATACATACTGAATTTACACATAACTGAAATCAAGGCAGATTAATCCAACCACCATTTGATTGATTTATTTGTTTATTTATTTTTCCCACAGAAAACTGCCTATATCCATATCTCTAGCCATTGGGCTTTTGAGAAAAAAAATAAAAAATCATTCCAAGGAGTGAAGCTGAGCCTGGGGAATGGGGGAAGACAATTTTTTGTTGTTTTTCATTTCGCACTATGCAAATCAGTAATTAGATATTTATTTTAATTGATAATAAATAAAACTAACTTTCTCAAAGTGTAGTCTGTTTTGCCCACAATGGTAATTAGTAAGCAATCTTTCTGTATTTATCTCAATGCACAAACTTTCTAATTGTTCTTCCTATTTTCTCTACTGCCCTATCCCACTGGGAGGGAGTGAACAAGTACCTGGATGGGAGTTTGACTATTAGCTAAGGCAAATGCTCTACATAACACAGCCATATTATTATTGTGATGAAGTCATAGTGCCTTAATGTAACTGAATGCCTGAACCATATGTGACATTTCTATACATTAATTCCAGAATACAGAGTACAGAACTTTGTAGGTTGGGCTTTTGTACGGCTCACTCATTTCCCTCTTCAATTGCCTGTCTGTCACCATGTATTATTCAGGGATCCTGTTTAATTACTCTACAAGGTGACCAACAGTCAGTATGACCTGAAACAAACGGTAAGATGAAGAGTTCTACTGTTTGCATGGGCATTTGAAGAAACACTATGAAAGCCGAACTCTTACAGAATGAAATTATTTTCATTTTTGATTAAATATTTCTTAAAAATATTTAAGTTTTCATACATAAATCAAATCAGGTAGCATTTCCTAGAATGATACAAATAATGAAAAAAAAAAAAAAAGTTTAACTGACTCACAGTGCATATTCCACCAATCTCTTTCTTTTTCCCTGGGAGCATTATGACCTTGTATTTGTAAGGCTTATGTTTGAGAAACTTTAGAAATACACTGCACTGTACTTTATTTAATATTAGAAGGAAATGTATTTCAAGCCCCTATAAAACTGTTGAAATATATTTTATTGATATTAAAATCTTTAAGCCTGCAACTTAAATAAGATAGCTGAAGTAATGTCACTCTGTGTGACTGGCTATGAACTCTCATGAACACAACTGACAAAGTTTTGATGTTCTGATACTGTTGAATAGTGCTGGAAGAATTGCTAAGTTATTAGGAAGTGAACTCTAAAACATAATAATACCAATAATAATAATAATAATAATAATAATAATAATAATAATAATAATAATAAATGTTTTGCATGCATAACGTCCTAATGTCCTCATAGGCATTTGTATTCTACATATGTAGGCAACAGCTTATTTACCAGTAATAGAACCTGGAAGAGTAAAGTCTATTTTACTACAGAATCTAGAGAGGATACAAGAGAGAATTTATAAGTTCCCTTGACTGTAGAATATATTGAATCCATCCAAAGCAAATATACACATATATCCAATTTTATAAAGTACATATGTCAGGATTTGTTTTCTGATTCATATGATTATTTTAGGGATTATAATAAGATATTACTATCCAAAAAAATAAATATCCTAAAAGATAAGATTTATAATTTCATGTCATTGCTGCTCATTTTATATTCCCAATGATCACTTGCACTTTACTTAACCAGCTTCTGATATGCTTAATTCCTAGTCTCTCTGTTGTACCACTACTGGAGGATTTGAGAAAAAATGATTTTCATTAAAATAGTGCATATTAAGAAATTTATTAATGATACAAAGACCCTCCCCCTGAGGACAGAGAAAAGAAAAAAATAAAAATAATATTATAGCAGCTTAATGAATTACCATTTGCCATCTGTACCACCATAGATGACCATTTGCACAAAATGAGCTCATATCAATTGCAGATTTGCTAGCTTCATGTTATTTGGGAAGGATTTATATGGTATATGATATTTTGCATGTATGTGATTTCTGTATTTTTTATTTTTAAAATCTCTTTCCATAAAAAAGGAAAGGTATGGATGTATGTGCCTGTTTTTAAAAGCTGCCAGGAAAGAGTTTTTTTTTTTTTTTTGTTTTTTTGTTTTGTGTGCTTACAAATGAGGTTAATCACAATTGCTTACCTTTGTATTAGAGAAGAGAGGAGCAGAGGGGAGGGGAGGGGTGGGGAGGGGAGGGGAGGGGAGAGTCTTGATTTGTAATTCACTTACTGAAGTTCTTGTGTAAAAGAAGTTTAATTATTCACTGAGGCCAAAGATCTGGCAATCTTCCAAATTTTTAATTATTTTATTTCACCTTCAAATATATATATATATTTCCATCACAGCGATAATCCACAGAATTATTGGTGAATTCTGGGCTTATTCTGTAAAAGGTAAGGGTGTTTTATTTTCTTTCTTTTCCTCTTCCTTCCTTCCTTCTTCCTTCCTTCCTTCCTTCCTTCCTTCCTTCCTTCCTTCCTTCCTTCCTTCCTTCCTTCCTTCCTTCCTTCCTTCCTTCCTTCCTTCCTTCCTTCCTTCCTTCCTTCCTTCCTCCTTCCTTCCTTCCTTCCTTCCTTCCTTCCTTCCCTCCTGAAAATGTTTATCCACAATTCAGATTGAGCTAGTTGATGAAGATCTGAAGTTGATTAAAGGTGATGTGTGTGTAGATGCAAAGCTTAAATCCAAATCTTTTTTAAATTCTGAACAAATGTTTTCTATCTAAAGTAAGATGAAAAGCAGTCACCTTATGAAAGATCAGTGCCTTCGAGAAGTAATAGGAAAATCAATCCAGTTTGCCTCATTTAAGCACTTTATTTTCATCCAGCTGAACCAGACTTTCTAAAAAGTATCTGTATCTTTAATTCAGACAGTTGCATCTAAATTCAGAACACTTGAACTCAATGTCCAAGTTGCCTTTATAGTTAATATATAGACCAAACAAAAATAACAAGGGGTGTTTGATTCATTTGCTTAAACAACAAAATCTAATACCATGTCCGATACTCCAAACCAGCACTGTTCACACAGCGCAGACTGATTTGCTGAAGGATTGGTGGGGAACTCATACTTCAGTGGTGTCAGCCAGAGGCCAGGACACCCTGCAATACTTCAGATAGCAGACATTTATGTTTGCCTAACTAATTCAGACACAGCAGTGTCTGGTGAGCTGTTCATCTAGATAAATATAGCCAAAAAATCTTTTTAGGGTGATCTGAACACTTACCTGACAAGCTTTAGGGAGTTTAATTCTGCTTTTTGTGGATAGATAGTAACAAGTCCTCATGGGTACAAAAGATTTAGAACTTCTGTCCAGTGATCAAAATTTTCAATTTCAACAAGCCCTGGTACTAAGTGATCCATATCATTTTTCTTTGTCACCATCTGCTGCAGTTTAACCTAGCAGGCAGCTAAGCACCACACAGGCATTCACTCATTCCCCCATCCCCAAGTGGGATGAGGGAGAAATCAGAAAAATAATAATAATAATAATAAAGTAAAGTAAAATAAAATAAATCACAGAATCACAGAATCATTTAGGTTGGAAGAGACCTCCAAGATCACCAAGTCCAACCTCTGACTGAACACTAAACACTAACACTAGTTAGACTAAACACTAGTCCTTCACTAAACCATATCACTAAGCTCTACACCTAAACATCTTTTAAAGACCTACAGGGATGGTGACTCAACCACTTCCCTGGGCAGCCTATTCCAATGCCTAACAACCCTTTCAGTAAAGATTTTTTTTCCTAATATCCAACCTAAACCTCCCCAGTGCAACTTTAGCCCATTCCCCCTCGTCCTGTCACCAGGCACGTGGGAGAATAGACCAACCCCCACCTCTCTACAGCCTCCTTTAAGGTACCTGTAGAGAGCGATAAGGTCACCCCTGAGCCTCCTCTTCTCCAGGCTGAACAATCCCAGCTCCCTCAGCCGCTCCTCTTATGACTTGTTCTCCAGACCCCTCACCAGCTTTGTTGCCCTTCTCTGGACATGCTTGAGCACCTCGATGTCCTTCTTGTAGCGAGGGGCCCAAAACTGAACACAGTACTCGAGGTGCGGCCTCATCAGAGCCGAGTACAGGGGGACAATCACTTCCCTAGCCCTGCTGGCCACGCTACTTCTTATACAAGCCAGGATGCTGTTGGCCTTCTTGGCCACCTGAGCACATTGCTGGCTCATATTCAGCCGACTACCAACCAATACTCCCAGGTCCTTCTCTGCCAGGCAGCTTTCCAACCACTCATCTCCCAGCCTGTAGCACTTCTTGGGGTTGTTCTGCCCCAGGTGCAGGATCCGGCACTTGGCCTTGTTAAACTTCATGCAGTTGACCTCAGCCCATTGGTCTAGCCTATTCAGATCCTTCTGCAGAGCCTTCCTACCCTCAAGCAGATTGAGACACGCACCTAACTTGGTGTCATCTGCAAACTTACTGAGGGTGCACTCGATCCCCTCATCCAGATCATCGATAAAGATATTGAAGAGGACTGGCCCCAGTACTGAGCCCTGGGGGACTCCACTAGTGACCGGCCTCCAAGTGGATTTGACTCCATTCACCACAGCTCTTTGGGCCTGGCTATCCAGCCAGTTTTTAACCCAATGAAGTGTACGCCAGTCCAAAAATAAATAAAATAAAATAAGATAAAATAAGATAAAATAAGATAAAATATTAATGGCTTGAGATAAAAAAACAGTTTAATAAAACAGAAAATGAAGGTAGACCAATAATAATAATAATAATGATAGAGAAAAAACAAAGCAAGTGATGTACAATGCAATCGCTCACCACCAGCTGCCTGATGCCCAGCCAGACTCCTAGCAACGTCAGCCCCCTGGCCAACTCCAACCAGTTTTATTGTTCTATATGGTGTCATATGGTATAGAATTTCCCTTTGGCCAGTTTAGATCAGCTGTCCTGGTTCTGTCCCCTCCCAGATTCTTGTGCACCCCCAGCCTCCTCTGTGGCAGGGCAGTACGAGAAGGTGAAAAGTCCTTGGCTGTGTGTAAGCGCTGCTCTGCAACAAATGAAACATCAGTGTATTATCAACATTGTTCTCATTCTAAATCCAAAACATGGCAACATATTGGCTACTAGGAAGAAAATTAAATCTATAAATCTATCCGTGCCACACGATCCAATTAAAAATGCAGATAAGGAGTCAGGTTGCTGCCTTCTTTTCAGCCTTAAACTTTGTTCAAAATATGTGAGAAATTAAAAAAAAAAAAAAATAAAAAATAAAAATCAGAATTTCCTTTTATTCTTTGATAGAAGGAAGGAGAGTAAATAACAACAGTGCTAAATGCAACATTGCTAAATCAAAGTCAGATTTTCTCTAGAAGAACTTGTATGAAATGTATTATTACATCTCAGTATTATTAATTAAACTATGGGACTTTACCCTTGTTCAGTGCTCTACTGATGGGTTCTTTTTACATGGTAACTATGTCTGGTATGAATGTAAACACTTTTTTTTCTTTTTCTGAGAACCATCAAATACAAATTTTAGAAGTCATCAAATCAGTGTTCACTTAGCTGAAAAGCACTGTTTAAATTCAGGGAATTGATAATTTATAAATGAAGGAGATACTAATGAAGAAAATAAAAATAAACATATCAACCTAGCTTTAAGAAGTCTATAAAGTAACCTGGAAAGAATCAATCATATTAAAAAGAATATTTTAGAACTGTCTAGTTTAATTTAAGAGTTTATTTGAGGTTCCAGTTAAGAATTTAATCACAGTGAATCTTAGCAAAGGCAATGAAGGTAAGAATACTAATTCAGAGATTTAATCTGGAATCCTTAATCTGAGATTAAATTGTAGAGGTGGATATCACCCACTAGTATATATTCAGGTCTCCTGAACAGCTGTACATGGTCATATCTTCTACTAAGATTTTATCATATTCTTCCCAAGGGGATGGAAATGTCTAACATTTATTTTTGTCTTTCTTGTATTTCTGGTGAGGCAAATATACTGTGTTGTGAAGATGTGTCATAGAGCCACTGAAGGAAGAGGGTCCCTCTGTTAGACAAATTTTAATTTATAAATCTTCAAAGGGATTCACTTCTTTCTATTGTCCTTTCAGTAAACCTGTTAAGATTATATGCTTTTTTAAGTAGATGTAAAATATTGATGAGGAATTTCTTAAGGTGAAGCCCCAGTACAGGACAGATTAATTTCTTTACTATATATGAATTTACAAATTATCACTGCTTTACCAGTAGATAGTTATATTTGATATTTTGCAGCAAGGTCTTTGAAACGTATCTCCAAATTAGGTCTGTTGCTGGTGGAAATAGCTAAAGCTCATTTGAGCCTTCAAATTATCTTTATTATCCAGCTATTTTGATAGGTTTCATAGTCTAAGATCTTTCTGAAATGTCATAATTTCAGTCATAATTTCAAAAATGAGTGTACAGAACCTCGATTTGAACAAATTCCAAATAGAATTATTAGTGATGAAAAATATCACCTGAACCAGTCGTGCTGTATTTACTACTTGAAATCTTCAAATCTTAAAGTTTTTGTTTGTTTTTCTTTTTTCCAGTTTATACAAAAGTCAAATTGGACATAAATATATGTCCAAATATATGTCCATAAAAATATGTCCAATGTTCCAAAATTCTATTTAGGTATAAATAGGACAGTTTTGGATCAGATCTTGAGACTTTTATATCACAAGAAGGAAATGGAGGCTGGCACTACTGTAAAGCAACCCAAAGACAATTTTTTTTTCACAGGCAATTATTTTGTAACTTGTTTGCTTGTTCAGTAACAAAGTTGTAAGATAATTTGAAATGACATTGTGCCTTTTAAGAAATATCATTTTGATGATGCATTTTAGGCTATTAAATGAAAGACTTGGAGGTTTTACTTTAATCAGAGGCAGCTGTAGACTTCCTATAAAAAAGATAAGGAACGCCAGGGGAATCAGGCTAAAAACGCAGATGTGTGTCTGGTTTTTTTTTGTTTGTGTGTGTTTGTGTGTGTGTGTGTGCGCGCGTAGTGGTTTCTCTCTAGTGAATAATAACATTTTAAATTTGACTTGATATATTTTCAAGATATACTGTTTTTAAATTCTGAGAATACTTAACTGTAAGAAAAAAATCTAGTGTGGTGGTTTGAGGTTTAGATTTTTTTTTCTTTTTTTTTTTTCAGCTAGTGTTTAAACATGAAACATAATTCTAATTTCCATAGGTTGTCTCAGTGTTTTCTGTCAGTCAGCATCACTCACATTGTTATTTTATCTGACAGTGGACTCTGGCCTGTCAAGGCCAGAGAAAATGATAGAAAATGAGAGGGAGGACCTTTTCACCACTGAGTCACTGTGAAGACAGTTGGAAACAGACTGTAATTTTGAATCACCTTTGCTAGCCTGCTTTTTCTATTTACAGGCACGAAAAATGCAGAAGAATATGTTGAAGTACAATGAAAATTGTTATTTATCGTTAGACCTATTGTTTCTGAAATTATTAGCTTCTGTTAAAAATTTGCAAAAGACCATTGCAGTAAGTTTTATATCTGTAACTGACTGAATCATTCATGAAAAAATAAATAAATAAATAAATAAAAAAGGAAACAGCCTGTGGTTTGTATTTGTAAGGGTATAGAAAAAAAAATCCGATACTTTAATAGACACACGGAATTCTATGAATAATATCCATGCTCTTATTTTTTTTTTAATTTTATACAAATGATTAGATTAAAATAGGAAAAAATAAATTACTTTTTTATAAGTGAATAGAAGAATATGAAACTTTAATCTTTACCTTTATTATTATTATTATTATTTTATTTATCTCATTTTTAATTTTTCACTGTCAAGCTTTCACTATAACCTTTAATTACAGAATCACAAAAATCACAGAATGGTTGAGGTTGGACAGGACCTCTGGAAGTCAACTGATCCAATCCCCCTGCTCAAACAGGACATCTACAGCTGGTTGCCCAGGACCATGCCCAGTTGGCTTTTGAAGATGTCAAAGGAGGGAAAAATCCATAACCTCTCTGGGCAATTGCTTGATCAACCAAAAATTCTATGAGAAATCTTCACTTTTTTTTTTTTTTTCTAAAAAATAAGTTCTTATAAATTCCCTGCCATTGTCAGACACTCCAAAACAAAAGCTATTTCTTTACAGTGCGCAGTAGAGAGAGAAGATGTTATTGTTCTTAACATACTGGAATTCTGAAAATGCTATCCATTTCACAGGTAACATAATGGTAGTGACTGTCACTCATATGATTTTACTCCCAATACCAGAATAAATTAAGTCTATAATAAAGCATTTTTAAAAAAATTTTCATTGGTGAATGAAGTTTCTAAGCCACTGTCCATCACATTTGAGAAGCTGTGGCAGTTCAGTAAAGTTCCCACTCACTGGACGAGGGGAAATATAATCCCCATATTTAGAAAGGGAAAAACAGAGGACCCAGGGAACTACAGGCCAATCAGACTCACCTCTGTGCTTGGCAAGATTATGGAACAGATCCTCCTGGAAACTAAGCTAAGGCATATGGAAAATAAGGAGGTAACTGGTGACAGCCAACATGGCTTCACTAACGGCAGATTGTGCCTGAAAAAGCTGGTGACTATCTATGGTGGGGTTACAGCATTGGGAAGAGCAACTGACATCATCTACTGGGACTTTGGAGAGGGTAACTGTTATAACAATTTTTAAAATGCTTTTCTAAGAACTCAGTAATTTAACGTGTGGCTATTACATTCTTTTTCTGAAGAGTAAGGGAACAGGACTTTTCTTACGCTTTGCTAAGGAAAAGGTACAACTGAGCAAAAGATTAAAAAAATGCAGAAGAAAAAGGTGGTTTTCTCAATTGTTCAGCAAATTCAGTATTTACATGAAACAGTAATAATATTGGTAAACTTACAACAGTCATGCAAGTTACTTGTCTGAAGTACTTCCCACAAGAAAGTGGAAAGATAAAATTTAATTTGAGTGTTATTATTTATTATTATATTATGCAGCACTCCATAATCAGGAGTGATAGGATTTAGAAGACTGTTTGGTGCTTTCTTTAGATGGCAACTGCTTTTATAAAGAAAATTTGAGGTAAAATTAACTGCAAAGACTTATCTATGGGATTGATTTTGTAAATGTTTATACAGAGTAATTATATCTTAGATAATTAGATGCATGTATATAATTCTATGTTCATATATATATACTTCTATTTCTACTATATATTGATATAATATATAATATATTAGTATTATAATAATATAATATAATATAACATAATATAACAATACAATATAATATAATAATATTATCATAATTGTAATTATTATATATAATACTATCATATATTTTATATATACATAATATATATTATATATAATTATATAATAATTATAACATTATAATATTATTATATATATTATATATTAATATGATAGAAATGTATTTTTATATATTTTAAATAGATATATTTATAACAGAAAAAATATTCATTCCAGCTGCTATAATTCCTGCTTACTTTCCACAGTATTTAAAAAGCGAAGGATTTTTTTTTCTTTCAGATTTTTACTGAATTCTGAAAAATCTAAAGGCCTGTCTTAAAATCCAGTTCTGTGAACAAGTAACTTTCCTTTGTCTTTAAGGGCATTCAGATCTACTCCTAAAGGTACACATATTCTTGTAACTATGGCAAGTATCTGTGGTATTTTCAGTATAATACAAAAGCTCGAAGTAAGCTTCAAGCTATATATATATACATATATTGAATTAGAGGTGTTTTATTTTGTTTTGCTTTATTTTATTTTGACAAACCATGTAGTAACATGTTGGTTTGTATTACATAATGGCACACTAAGAAAACATATGATGTGACAATAAGAACAATATTCTTTGTATGCTTGAAAGCATAGCACATCGTTCCAAATGGCTAACTGATCTCAGAGATATCTTTCAGAAACATATTCATAAAAAGAAAAATAAATATTAATTCACTGTTGTGAGGACACAACAAATAAAAAATTTATTGGTGTCCTCTACTTGATAAAAAATATAGATATGGTATTAACACATGTTGAAATCCTTTATTACATTGTTTGCATTTGTTAGGCAGGTAACTATTTTTGGCAGGTGGGAATAATAATTATTCTGACTTGTTAGATTCCATTTCCACACTATGAAGGTATTTAGACAGAGATTACATTTTAACATCTGTGTTCAAATATATACATTTCAAATTTGAAATTATGCATTCAGTTACACTTTTATTTTTAAACTATCAAACTATCCCTGATTAATTTATTATTTTATTAATTATCTGGGGAGGAACAACCCCAGGCACTAATACATGCTGGGTGCCATCCATCTGGAAAGCAGTTCTGCAGAAAAGGACCTAGGAGTCTTGGTGGACACTATCTTCAATACGACCAGCAATGTGCCCTTGATGCAAAGAAGGCTAATGGTGTTCTTGCCTGCATTGGGCAAAGTATCACCAGCAGGTCAAGAGAGATGATCTTTCCCCTTACTCAGCACTGGTGAGGCCGCACCTGGAGTATTGTGTACAGTTCTGGGCCCCCCAGTACAAGAGGGACCTAGACACATTGGAAATAGTCCAACAGAAGGCTACCGAGATAGTTAAGGGACTGGAGCACCTCTTCTGTGAGGAGAGGCTGATAGAGCTGGTACTGTTCAGCCTGGAGAAGAGGAGGCTCGGGGGTGATCTCATCAATATCTATATATACCTGAAGGGAGGATGCAATGAAGACAGAGCCATACTCTTTTTATTGCTGCCCAGTTACATGACAAGATGCAATGGGCACAAAGTGGAACCAGAGGTTCCATCTAAACCTTTGGAAGCACTTTACTGTTCAGTGATGGAACACTAGCACAGGTTTACAAGTGAGATTGCAGAGTATCTTGGAGATCTCCCTTGGAGATCTTCAAAAGCTGTCTGCACATGGTCCTGGGCAAGCAGTTCTAAGTGTCCCTGCTAGAGCTGAGGGATTGGACCAGATGATCTACAGTTTCCTTCCAACCTCAACAATTCTGTGATTCTGTGATTAAACTTTTCTGATTTAAGAGATATTTGAATTCCATTATGCTGTGAATGGATCATCTTATCAAATTTGAGCCTCTACAATATCAGACAATTAGTCAAAGTCCTTCAGCTCAGATACTTTTTGTAGGCCACTTTCAGGGGCTGCTTCATCCTATCTACATTTCATTTGATAGAGAAGCAAGTTTGATGTCTGGCTTAAGACTAGATACCTAATTTAAAATTGCAGATAGGTACCTGAGTTGCTTTTCAATACAAAGGTTTTTATATTATTTTCAGTTAATTTTCTAAAGCAAATTAAATGCAAAGCAAATTACTAGTTTTTCAAACAAACAACAACAAAAAAATATGGTTATATCTATTTTCATTTTGGATAGCAGCCATTAGTATTTATTTTAATATTTAATGCTGTTTTTTAAACAAGGTACATACTTAATATTCAAAATTCAGTGCATGGTGGTTTTGCATTGGTAGGTGGCCAAGCACTGCTACACCACTCTCTCACTCTCCCTCCTTAACAGAACAGGGGGAGAAAATATGATGCAACTGACATAAAGACAGAGAGATCATTCACTAATTATTCTCAGGGGCAAAACAGATTAATTATAAGGGAGATTAATGTATTTTATTGCCTATTGATAACAAGCTGGACCAGTGAGAACTAAAAGCAAACTGAAAATACCTTCCCCCTCATTCAACCTCTTCTCCCTATCAAGTGGCACAGGGGAATCAGGAATTGGGGTTGAGCTCAGTCCAGAACACTTTGCCTCTGCCATTCCATCCTCCTCAGTCTCTTCCACTGCTCCAGAGTGGGACCCGTCCCACAGGATGTAGTCCTTCCCTAACGGCTCCTACGTGGGCTTCCCGCAGACTGCAGTTCTTCAAGAACTGTTCCAATATGGGGTGCAGTCCTTCAGGAATGGAGTGCTCCAGCATGGGCCCTCCATGGGCAGCAGATCCCACCCAGATCACTTGCTCTAACATGAGCTCTGGCCCATGGTCTGCTCCTGTGGGGGCTCTGCATGGGCCACAGACTCCTTCAGGCCAGATCCACCTGCTCCACTGTGGGCTCCTCCACAGGCTGAAGCACTAAAATATGTTCTGCCACGGTACCCCATGCGCTGCATGGGGACAACCTGCTCCACCATGGGCCTCTCCACAGGCTGTTCCCTGGAGCACCTCCTCCACCTCCTTCCTCACTGACCTTGGTGTCTGCAGAATTGTTTGTCTCACATTTTCTCACTCTTTTCTCAGCTTCTGTTGGGCAGTGTTTTTTTCTCTTTCTTGAAGATTCTCGCACAGAGGCACAACCAGTGTTACTCACTGGCTCAGCTTTGGCCAGCATGGGTCCCTTTCTGATCCAGCTGGAACCAGTTCCTACCTAACATGGGGCAGCCTCTGGTCTTTGTGCCTAGGGGTCACCCCTGCAGCCTCTCACCCTCCTACCAAAAACTTGCCATATAAACCCAAGACAGTAAAAACGTGGGTTTTGTTTGTTTGGTTGGTTGGTTGTTTTGTTTTGTTTTGTTTGTTTGTGGTTTTGTTTGTTTGTTTTTTGAGCAGTGCCATGTATTCAGGTCATGTAATACATTTGATCAAATTTTTCCCTGTAATATCTGTAGGTATATATGCTGAAGGAAGTTACTAATAGATAATCTGTTACCAGTTCATTAGGCAAGCACTAGCAAATTTAAATCTGCAGCTAATCTATGAAGTAATTAAAACTTGGACAAAATCTGAGGGAAACAAGGGAGCTAATAATAAATTGCTATAGGTCAGAAGTCTTCAGAGACAGTTATTTTCTTTTCCTTATCTTTCTGTGTAGCTTTAGAGTATCTTAGTACTCAAAGTGTTTCTTGTGTTTTCCTAAATACTGTAAAATCAGAACCTCCTTATTTTGTCTTGTCCTATGCACTGTTACTACCATCAGTTACAGTTTTTGTGTCCCTAGGTGTTGAGAAGCAATTACTTCCCCTCAGTAAGATGCTTCATCATGCTCACCATATGCTAACGGTCAAAATTAACTTCTCATTTTCTCCTAATTGTTGCATTTTCCAACTGCCTTGATCTGGTTTATAATACGATTCAGAGTTAAGTAGCTTTTCCATATCCTATGCTTACTTTAGAAAGCTTTTGAAGTTATTTAAATATTTAAAAATAAGATTCTCACCTCAGAGAGAGCTTGAACTCGAAGTCTAAATTTTTGATTTGCCAAAAAATACAGTCTGGTGTCAGTGAATGTTTCCAGGGAGTGACTCAGAGATTCCTGTTAAAAGCATGCACTTTTCCACTAAGTTTTGAATATTAACCTGGTCAGTGTCTCTGAAACTTTAACTCTGCAAAAGTATTGAGAAGTATTGAGCTTGCCAGGAAGTGGTTCCAGGACCTTGAGGACACTTACGTGATCTAAATGGCCCTCATGGAGCCTTGTCCTTCCCAGAGCACAGGACTCTGTGTCAGCTCCCTGGGACTGTTAGTCCCTGACCCAGGGACTAACAGCAGGACCATCCTCTGTCTCCCCACAGCCCTGCACTGCCCATCCATGGCCTGAAGGCTGATATTCCTGGCCTTGTCTCAACTTCATCCCCATAGTTCTGCTTGGACATGGTGGTGATATGTCTGATCTTAGTTCCCCTTCACAGGGCCTGATTCTGATCCCCAGCCACAGGCTGATGTCCCAGCCTGAGCTTGGCCTATCCAAATCCCCATTCAGGTTCCTGATGCCTGGAGCTGGGGCTGCCCTCTGTCCCCCCAAAAGTCTGCAATTCTCCCTATCTGTAGCAGTGGTATGGGCTGTGGCTGATGGGGTCCTTGGGGACTCCCCCTCCCCACCTGCTGGCATCCTGACCCCAGGGAGCTTCTGCCCCCTTTGACACCCTGACAAAAAGACTTAGATCCTTTCATTTTCAAAGGATTTTATTTTTGCAGTAGTACTTATTGTCATTAGCATTTATTCTTAAGAGGACTGCAACTTCTATGCCATTCCTGGAGGCAAAAACAATCTTTCAGGTTTCAGGTACAGCTAACAGGTAATATCTCTCATCTAGTGAAATCTGTTCCATTATATAGTCACACATTTAGGAGTCCAGAACTTTGAATTCTGATGTTGAGGGTTATCACTTAATATGTGGAAATTTTAGGCCACACCTATATTGGTAAATAAATGGCGGTTAGGGACAATTATTTCTGGAGCCCTGGCCCCAAAGCCACAGAGCAACAGGTTTAGGAATGACTGCAATATTTTGTTCTTCTTGAAAAGACCCATTAGCAACAGTTCAAGATCAAGTCTACCTGAGCATGGATTGGTGGGGTTAGGAAAGCCAAAACCCACATGTAGTTGAATTTGGTGAGTGACATGAAGAACACTGATAGTCAATCCTTTTGTTTGTTTGTTTACAGATCAGAAAAAGCAGTACAATATATTAATCAAAATTAAATCAAAAGGAATATCTCCCTACCCAGTTTGAATTGAATTTTAAAGAAGTGAACAAGAAAATGCATGGAAAGTAAATAAGAAGAGCCCAAAAGTTTAAAGGAAATTCTTAAGATTTTGGAGCTGATATAAAAATTGTTGCCTAATGTTTTAAAATTAAAATTGTATTGGTTAAAAATACTTAAAAAAAAGCTGTTTCTGATTCTATGGCATACTGTGATTAACTTTTAATTACTCCACTAATTGTAATAAAAGCAGGGAGTGCATATATTAAGATAAGCCTTCAGGCCAAACACATTTTTTTCTCTACTTTGTGCACTTTTACTGCAAGTAAAGAGCAAGTGCCAGGTCCTTCACCTGGGAAGGAGCAACCCTGGCTATACGTACAGACTGGGGGATGAGATGCTGGAGAGAAGCCCCACAGAGAGGGGTCTGGGGGGTTTGGTTGATAGCAAGTTGAATATGAGCCAGCAGTGTGCCCTGGCAGCCAGGAGGGCCAACTGTATCCTGGGGTGCATCAAGCACAGCTTTCCTAGTCAGTCGAGGGAAGTGATTGTCCCGCTCTACTCTGCGCTGGTGTGGCCTCATCTTGAGTACTGTGTGCAGTTCTGGGCACCACAATACAAAAAGGATGTGAAACTATTGGAGTGTCCGGAGGAGGGCTACAAAGATGGTGAAGGGCCTAGAGGGGAAGACATATGAGGAGTGGTTGAGGTCACTTGGTCTGTTCAGCCTGGAAAAGAGGAGGCTGAGGGGAGATCTCATCACGGTCTACAGCTTCCTCACGAGGGGAGCGAAGGGGAGGCGCTGATCTCTTCTCTCTGGTAACCAGCAATAGGACCTGAGGTAATAAAGTCAGTCTGTGACAGGGGAGGTTCAGGTTGTATATCAGGTAAAGGTTCTTCACCAAGAGGGTGTTCGCTCACTGGAAGAGGCTCCCCAGGGACGTAGTCACAGCACCAAGCCTGTTGGAGTTTAAGAAGCATTTGGAATATGCTCTCAGTCATATGGTCTGAATTCTGATTTTTGGGTAGGCCTGCGTGGAGCCAGGAGTTGGACCCAATGATTCTTGTGGGTCCCTTCTAGCTTGGGTTATTCTATGATTATATATCCTCTATTCTATGATTGTAAGTTTCAAAAACACAGCAAAAAGAAAATGAAAGGTAACTGTCATTTTATACCTTCTAGTTATAACTAGAGTTCATAACAACTGAGGAAATACTAAAAGATCCGTCACTTCACATAACTCGGTTTTGACCAGATAGAATGTTAGACTACAGGCCAGATAACCACGGCAAAAGAGAAATAGGGTATTCAGGGCATTCCAATTTTTGCAGGGACACATTAAGCAATTTTAGGGGAAAAAAAAAAAATCCTGTATGTATAAAGATAATTAATTATAATATCTGATATAAATTACAATCTGAAAAAAATATATTTTAATTTCAGAAAATCAGTTTTACATTTCTCAAACATAAACAGAATTAGTATCTTTACATTAATGGCTAAAAGAAAGGGAGCAACAGAGAAGCCAAGAGTCAAGAACAAACATACAATATTAAGAGGCTTTGATACTATTTTTATTTGTTCTTTTTTACTATTCTTTCCTTTTATAATAATCTAAATCAGAAAATATAATGGTATAATTGTATTTGTGTTATATTTTTTATTTGATTCCTAGACTATACATGCTTTTGTCGACAAAGACACAAGAAGTATACTTACTGGTTATATTCTCACTAAATCAAAAAGATGACTATGCTTAATTTCATAGAGGCATAGATGAACTGAAACTGCAGATAACAAAATCATGTAATTTAGAAGACATTTCCTATAATAAATAAATAAATAAAAGACATGCTGTATGGACCTGCTATTCTTAAGTAATACATTTAGCCATAGAAAACAAAATCTTAAATTATTTATTTTTCATATGAGATCATCCAGTATCTTCGACAATTAATTCATTATTCTCCCAGAAATACCAAGCTGCAAATTCAACACTTTTATCAACACTATAACAAGCTATAGCCTTACAATTATAGCACACTATGTACATTATTTTTTTCATGTGACATTGCAGCTGACTGCTAACTTAAAGGAATTGTGAAAAATAACTGATAATTACTGCAGATTGATAAAGTTACATTAATTCAAATATGAAATAATATAATTCAAAGCTAGGCATATATGGCATATGGTGTATACAGCTCACACAGAATACAGCCTTGGAAAAAAACATCAAGGTATCTGTGAAAACAGAATTTTACTACATATAAACAAATATATATATATATATATATTCTCTACATATATATATGTACACATAAACTTTATATGCATAAAACATGTCTGTGTTAAGACACCTTTCTGTCTTAAGAAATGATTCATGAATAAAGCAGACCTTCCTAAAATGAGATTGTGTTTTCTTCACCAGCCTGGAGAATGGTAATTATATCTAACCAAGCAGGATATTCCCAGCCTATACAGACTTTGTAATAGACCTTCAAGAAAGATTAGTTTAACATGAAGATATAGAAATGTTTCCCTTTTCATGAATATTAAAATCTAGCTCATATGGTATCCTGTGGTGGAAAGGTTGAGTGAAATGTCTCCTACTGTTATAAACCTATCCTTCAAGTCCTATTCTACACACAGAGTTTGAGGAAAATCTGGAAAGTTTGGAGCTTGGATTTCCTGTTCCCAGAGGACAATATTAGCTTAGACACTATTAGCTCAGTTACCCTAGACATTAATAAATAAAATAAAATAAAATAAAATAAAATAAAATAAAATAAAATAAAATAAAATAAAATAAAATAAAATAAAATATATAGACATCCAGATTGCGTACAAGTGAAAAATCTCATTCTAGTTTATGGCTATGTGTTTGGAAAGAAGATGTCTCACAGTACAATATGGTCATATCTGGTAAAACATCAGATAATTTAATCCTAAGAGTTTTTGTTTTGTTTTGTTGTGGTTTTATTTTATTTTATTTATTATTTTTTTTAAATCATAGAATCATAGAATGGCTAGGGACATTAAAGATCATCTAGTTCCAAGCCCCCCTGCCATAGGAATAGATGCGACCCACTAGATAGGTTGCCCAGCATCTTGTCCAACCTGGTCTTGAACACCTCCTGGGATGGGGAATCCACAACTTCTCTGGGCAACCTGTTCCAGTGCCTCGCCACTCTCTGAGTGAAGAATTTCCTCCTAACATCTAAGCTAAATCTCCCCTCTTTTAGTTTAAAGCACATTCCCCCTTGTCCTGTCATTATCTGATTGAGTAAAAAGTTGTTCTACATCTTTTTTATAAGCACCCTTTAAGTACTGAAAGGTCGCAATGAGGTCACCCCAAATTTCACCACACAACATGCAATCTACAAAGGTTTTATTTACCACTATTTATCATTATGATGCACTTCTTTTTTTTTTTTTTGTTGCTGTTGCTTTTTTTTCTTTTTTCTTTCCTTTTTTTTTTTTTTTTCTCCCTTAAATAGTGTCTTTAGTTTGATTGTGTATGTTAGGGTCTCTTACTTTTTCTAATACATATAGGTGAAAACACCTATGTGATAGCATCTATATATTTATATATCTATACACAGCTTCTACATATCTGTATATTAACATTTTCTTTGCAGTAGCTGATTTTGCTGGATATATATGGCTTAAAGAACAGCCGATATAATTTGGTCATTGTTAATGATGTGTACTTGCATTCTGTTTTTAATTAATTGAATTAGCATAATGCCTTTTTTTTTTGTCTCATTTCACAGCTGCTTCTTCTTACTAAATAACTCCTTTTACCAGCTCTAATAACTAATACATTTCATCTCTGATTGCAGCAAAAAATAAATCATCAGCATAACCAAAGTTGATTAAAAACTGTTTACCTACGTAAATCACACTTCATCTCATCCTTTGAAAAAAAGATTCTGGTCAGGTTGAATAAAAGTCTTTTTGTTCACTATATCTGACTGATGCTAGATATTCAGTAGCACATTAATTCAGGCTGAAAATAACCTGGGGAATGGACTGTCTTTCAAGCTGTAGGAAATGCCATGAAAAATAGAAAAGCAAAATCACATCCCTAAAGAAAATAGAGAATTATAGAAAGGTTCAGGTTGGAAGGCACGTTAAAGGTCATCTAGTTCCAACCCCACCTGCCATGGGAAGGGATGCCACCCATGAAAGCAGGATGCCCAGAGACTCATCCAACCTGGTCTTGAACACCTTCAGGGGATGAGGCATCCACAACTTCTCTTCCCCCCCTTGTTCTGCCATTCTCTGATTGAGCAAAAAGATGTTCTACATCCATTGTACTGAAAGGTTGCAATAAACATAGAATCATAAAATCATTAAGGTTGGAAAAGATCTTCAAGATCATCTGGTCCAACCACGACCCTACCACCAGTATCACCAACTAAACCATGTCCCTAAGCACCATGTCCAACCTTTCCTTAAACTTCCCCAGGGACAGTGACACCACCTCCTCCCTGGGCAACCCATTCCAATGCCTAACTACTCTTTCTGAGAAGAAATGTCTCCTAATTTCCAACCTGAACCTCCCCTGGCGTAACTTGAGGCCATTCCCTCTAGTTCTATCACTAGTTATCTGTGAGAAGAAGCTGAATGACAGCTCCCAACAACTTCCTTTCAGGAAATTGCAGAGAGCAATAAGGTCCCCCCTGAGCCTCCTCTTCTCCAGACTAAATAACCCCAGTTCCCCCAGCCGCTCCTCAGAGGACTTTTGTTCCAGGCCCTTCACCAGCTTTGTAGCCCTTCTCTGGAGACATTCCAGGTCCTCAACGTCCTTCTTGTAGTGAGGGTCCCAAAACTGAACATAGTACTAGAGGCGCGGCCTCACCAGAGCAGAGTACAGGAGGACGATCACCTCCCTTGTCCTTCTGGCTACACTATTCCTGACACAAGTCAGGATGCCTTTGGCCTTCTTGGCCACCTGGGCACACTGCCAGCTTATGTTCAGGTGAGCATCAATCAGCACCCCCAGATCCTTTTCCTGTAGCGTTGCATGGGGTTGTTGTGACCAAAGTGCAGGACACAGGACTTAGCCATGTTGAAGCTCATCCCATTGGCTTCTGCCCAGCGACCCATCCTCTCCAGGTTCCTCTGCAGGGCTTCCCTCCAGAAGATCGACACTTCCCCTCAACTTGGTGTCATCTGCAAACTTACTGAGAGCGCATTCAATTCCCTCATCCAAATCATCAATAAAGATAGAACACCAGCCCCTGGGGAACACCACTCGTGACCAGTCACCAGCTGGATTTCGCTCCATTCACCACTACTCTCTGGGCCTGGCTGTCCAGACAGTTTTAAACCCAGCAAAGAGTTTACATGTCCAAGCCATGGGCTGCCAGCTTCTCCATGAGAATGCTATGGAAGACCATGTGAAAGGCCTTGATGAAGTCTAGGTTGTCACCCCAGACGTTTCCCTTCTCCAGACTGAACATCCCTAGCTCTCTCTCAGCTTTTCTTCATAGGAGAGGTGCTCCAGCCCTCTGATCATCTTAGTGGCCCTCCTCTGGACCCGTTCTAACACATCAACATCCTTCTTGTGCTGGGGGACCCAGACCTGCACACAGTACTTCAAGTGGGGCCTCGTGAGGGCAGAGCAGAGGGAGACAATCACCTCCCTCAGCATGACAGCCGTTCCTCTTTTGATGCAGCCCAGCATGAAATTGGCCTTCTGGGCTGCAAGCGCACACTGCTGGCTCATGTCACGCTTTTCATCCACCAGAACCCCCAAGTCCTTCCCTGCAGGCCTGCTCTCAATGTGTTCTTCTCCTAGTCTGTCCTCATGTCTGGGATTTCGCCAACCCAGGTGCAGCACCTTGCACTTAGACTCGTTGAACCTCATTAGGTTCACATGGGACCACTTCTCAAGATTGTCCATGTCCTTTTGGATGGCTTCCCTTCTTTCTTTGGTATCAACCGCACCACTCAGCTTGGTGTCATCTGTAAACTTGCTGAGGGTGCACTTGGTCTCATTGTCTATGTCACTGATGAAGATACTAAACACTATTAGTCCCTGGACAGACCCCCGAGTGACACCCCTCATCACCAGCCTCCACCTGGACATGGAGCCATTGACCACCACTCTCTGGGTGCAACCTTCAAGCTAACTCCTTATCTACTGAGTGGCTCACCCATCAAGTCCGTATCTCTCTAATCAAGATGTCATATGGGACCATGTCAAAGGACTTGCAGAAGTCCAAGTAGATGACATCGGTTGGCCTTCCCTTGTCAGCTGATGCAGTCACTCAACCATAAAAGGCCACCAGATTGGTTAGGCATGATTTGTGCTTGGTGAAGCCATACTGGCTGTCCCAGATCACCTCATTGTCTTGCATGTGCCCTGATATTACTTGCAGGAGGATCTTTTCCAGGATCTTGCCAGGCACAGAGGTGAGGCTCACTGGTCTGTAATTTCCTGGGTTCTCATTTCTTCCCCTTTTAAAAATGGGAGTGATGTTTCCCTTTTTCCAGTCACCAGGGACTTTGCCTGACTGCCAGGACTTTTCAAAATGATGGAGAGATTCTTGGCAACTCTACCAGGCAGTTCCCCAGGACACTGGGATGCATGTCATGAGGCCACATAGACTTGTACTTGTTTAGTTTCATCAGGTGTTGAAGCTAAACTTTAATTGGAGGAACTTTTCTCCCTTCTACCCCCATTTACATTTTCAGAGGAACAAAAGACTTGGGAAGCCTGACTGGCAGTGAAGAATGAAACAAAGAAGTAGTAGACCCTGTAGTAAATCCCAACTACAAGGTGTCTTTTATTGGTGTGGTCTTTATCTCTCACCCATAAGCTCTCAAACTTTCTGTGACTGTTTCTCAGAGGCATCTCTTAACAATCAGTCTCTTCCTAATGTAGAGGGTAACACACCCTCCTCTCCTTCCTTGCCTATCTCTTCTGAAGAGCTTGTAGCCCTCTCTTCCAGTGTTCCAGTTATGTGATCCATCCCACCATGTTTCCCTGATAGCAATCAGATCATATTTGTCTAATTGCACCATGGTTTCCAACTTCTCATGCTTGTTTCCCATGCTGTGTGTGTTGGTGCAGAAGCACTTCAGCTGGGTTATTGGTCTGAACACATTTCCAGGAGAACCCTTCTTGATTGCTTTGGGACAGTTCACTAGTATTTCCATGTTGTTACTTTGAGTGACGATGTTCTCAGGTATGCTTCCTTCACTCAGAGGTGCATCCTCTTCTCCCACCGCATCACCTGGAGTGCCGTGTCCAGTTCTGGGCTCCCCAGTACAAAATAAATAAATAAATAAATAAATAAAAATACAGGGATCTCCTAGAAAGAGTCCAGCAGAGGGCAACAAAGATGATACGGGACCTGGAGCGTCTTCCCTATGAGGAAAGACTGAGAGACCTGGGTCTGTTCAGCCTGGAGAAAAGAAGACTGAGAGGGGATCTTATCAATGTCTACAAATATCTTAAGTGTGGGAGACAGTGGGATCTGGCCAACCTCATTTCAGTGGTTAGTGGGGACAGGACAAGGGGCAAAGGCCACAAAATGAAGCACAGGAAGTTCCGCACCAACATGTGAAAGAACTTCTTCACGGTGAGGGTGACGGAGCACTGGAACAGGCTGCCCAGGGAGGTTGTGGAGTCTCCTTCACTGGAAATATTCAAGACCCGTCTGGATGCCTACCTGGGCAGCCTGCTCTAGGGAACCTGCTTTGGCAGGGGAGTTGGACCCGATGATCTCTTGAGGTCCCTTCCAACCCCTACAATTCTGTGATTCTGTGATCTAGTTTAAAGCCCTCCTGAGAAGCCCAGACAGCTTACTGCCTAGAACACTCTTGCCCCATCTGGTCAGCTGCACCCCATCTGGTGTCAGCATGCCTGGTCTCTCAAAAGTGTGTCCAAGATCATAGAACACCAAACCTTGAGCGTGGCACCAGCCTTACAGACAATCATTCACTTGGTCCATTCATCTCCTTCTTCTTGGGCCCCAGTCACCAGCTGGGAGGACAGAGAACACTACTTGCATTCCCGATTCCTTCAGCATCTTTCCAAGGGACATAAAGTCCTTTTTGATATTTTGAAGTCTCCTTGTCATGGCATTTCTTGATTCTATGTGAAAAAGTAGGAAGGGGTGGTAGTCTTTGGGACCCACCAGGCTTGGTAGCCTCTTCATAATATCACGAATATGGGACCCAGCAGGCAGCAAACCTCTCCGGATTGTCTGGATGGCAAGTAGGACCTCAGTGTCTCTCAGAGAGGAGTCTCCAATGACTAACACCCTTTTTGCCTTCTTTGTGGCACTGGTTCTGATGCATGTGGGAGACTGAGCCAAATTTTGTGGTTGGCCCTTCTGAGGTCTTTACGAGTCCTCCTGGTCTCTCCTCTCTCCTGCCCTAGCACATCATATCTGTTGTGCAGGGGCACTTCAGGTGCAAGGGGGAGACTCCTCCTCTGGCTCTGAGCAGAGACAAGGGTCCACTCTCCCTTGTCATGTGACTCTTTCATATGTGTTGGTTCAGGGCTGCAAGCTTGTTTACCTTCTCCTTTGCCAGTACTTAAGGCAGGGCTGTTGCCTGAACTGTGTCAGCATATAATACCATTTGTCAATCTCCCGCTCAGATTCCTGGATGCTACTGGTGAGTTCCTCTCATAACAGAGCCACCTGTTTGAAAAGCTAATCCAGACGAGCACACTTGCACCCATGACACCCACCTCTGTCTTCAGGACCTAGGGGAACTTCCAGAGACTGGAGTTGCCTGGAACTGAGGGTCTGGGCAGCTCTTTCAATCCATGGGAGTTCTGTTTGGGTGTAGGCCTCTGCCCAAAGAGGTCGCAGCCCTTCCCCCCCTGCCCAGGTTTCAGCCTCAGACCAGCGGCTCAGCAGGTGGACACCATTTATGTCTCAGTAGAAGGCCCTTCCTCTGCTGCTCTCAGACTACAAAATGACCCACCTTGTGCCCTGCCCGAGCTGCCACGCGAACTGCCCCGCCCCACCCTGACTGATGTGCCACACCCTGTTTGCCTGCCCTGTTCACTGAGCTCCCAGTTGCTCACAGTCCCTAGGGGCTGCCTTTGTATGACAGAGGGGGGATGTATATTTCTTCCATATTATCAAATTCAGAGGTTCTCAGCTGCTCATTTTTACCCATATTGTAGGTTTTTAGACCTCAGGTAAGATGCCTCCTACATGACAGCCTGAGCTCAGAAATATTCCTGAAGGTTAGACATATAGGGAGCTACATTCCTCCTGGTGCCATCAGTGCTTATCACAAGCTGGTGTCAGCTTGTATGTTAAAAAATAGAGGAAAAAGCCTAGAGCTGGTAGGCTTAGATTAGATGTATTAAAAGCTTCATTTTCATTGCAAAATTTTGCAGATCCACCAGTAAATATGTTCAAAAGCTTTTGATTTGGGGCAGCAAAAAAAATGACGTTTGCTTATTCCTATTGTGTTTCTTGTAGGGGTCTACTCTTTCTATTGGTATGGTGATACTAGTAGTGTGAAATCTGAATTTTGGAGGCCTATGCCTTTAAATCACCTTTGGATTTCTTTTCTGTTTTCCAGTGAAGTTTAGAGTATTTCAGAAAGAATTTCACTTCTGAAAGTGAAGTTCTTGTACTCCAGGAGATACCTGCAACATGTGTTCTTCTATTGATTTTCCTCAGTCAATCAGTACAAGAGGAACCATAAGTGTGATAAATTAGCAGGTGTTTGTTCATTGTCTTTAAAAGGAATTCAGAGAATCTGCTGAGAAGATAAGGTTTTGCAATTTACGACCTTGTTAAGGGGGAAGACTAAACAAGTAGATAGTGGGGAGGGGGTGTTGGATAAACATCCTTGGTAAAACAAAGACTGTGAAATACTGTTTGCCGCTTCACTACCCTCCCCCTTGAACACGAGCACAACGCATGATCATTGAAAGAAAAACAACGACCCCCAACAACGAACTGCGCAGCTTCAGAAGGTTCAACAAGTCCTGACAAGCCAAAACTTGGATGCTATAAAACGGCGACATTGAAAAGGGAAAGTTGCGTGCTGTGGTGGAGCGGAGACTCCCCAGCCGCCCAGCGCTGTTTTGCTTCTACCTGCTTACTTAATTAATAAATTATGTTCGACCAGAAAATTGCGTGGTCTCGCTTATAACAATAAGGTTACCAAAAATCTCTCTTTATTCCAGTTGTTAGACTGCAGGATGATTTTGTTGTTTGAACCAAACCCCTAGATTTGGATGGGGATATTTCTCATTTGAGCTGTTTAATTGATGATTGAGCATACTATTTCTTAACACAACACTTTGATTACTCTTATTCCTATTATACATTTAGGAAAGCTCAATGACGGTGCTTTTAATAGTTATATTTTCAAAGTTTAAGTGAGTTCCATCAGTTTGAATTTTGTTCATTTTTGAAACTGCTTTTGAATCCACAAAGATGAACAATATTTGGAGGCACGTATAGCTATGTGGAAGAACAGACAATACTCACACCTTTATGAAATAATCGAAGCACAATATTTATATTGATTGTGGTCTCTATCAAAAAAGTCAGTTGTTCACAGATATTAAGTATAAGCTAATTCAAATTATAACTGTAACAGTTTTAAGCATTTTTTCATGTCACAGAAACTTGTTTTCTATATGTCATATATCTCTTTCTGTTTCCTTTATCCGCGTTGCACAGTCCACTCCATTCAGTATGTGAAGGTTCTGTATTTTTTCTGTTTGATTGTTTGAAAACAACACAATCTTTCTGAGATTTTTTGTTTATCATACATTTCCACTAAAACACAAAACTGGTTACTCACAGCAATACAACAAGAACAAGACTGTAACATGAGCAGAAACAAAACAACAAATGCAGTATCATGCCATTCACGTCTAGCAAAAACCATGAAACTTTAGGGATTACTTTTAAATCATTTATACTGTGTTCTTTTCTTTTCTTTTCTTTCTTTTCTTTCTTTTCTTTCTTTTCTTTCTTTCTTTCTTTCTTTCTTTTCTTTCTTTTCTTTCTTTTCTTTCTTTTCTTTCTTTTCTTTCTTTTCTTTCTTTTCTTCTCTTCTCTTCTCTTCTCTTCTCTTCTCTTCTCTTCTCTTCTCTTCTCTCTTCTCTTCTCTTCTCTTCTCTTCTCTTCTCTTCTCTTCTCTTCTCTTCTCTTCTCTTCTCTTCTCTTCTCTTCTCTTCTCTTCTCTTCTCTTCTCTTCTCTTCTCTTCTCTTCTCTTTCTTCTTCTTTTCTTTTCTCTTTTCTTTTCTTTTCTTTTCTTTTTTTCTTTTCTTTTCTTTTCTTTTCTTTTCTTTTCTTTTCTTTTCTTTTCTTTTCTTTTCTTTTCTTTTCTTTTCTTTTCTTTTCTTTTCTTTTCTTTTCTTTTCTTTTCTTTTCTTTTCTTTCTTTTCTTTTCTTTTCTTTTCTTTTCTTTTCTTTTCTTTTCTTTTCTTTTCTTTTCTTTTCTTTTCTTTTCTTTTCTTTTCTTTTCTCTTCTCTTTTCTTTTCTTTTCTTTTCTTTTCTTTTCTTTTCTTTTCTTTTCTTTTCTTTTCTTTTCTTTTCTTTCTTTTCTTTTCTTTTCTTTTCTTTTCTTTTCTTTTCTTTTCTTTTCTTTTCTTTTCTTTTCTTTTCTTTTCTTTTCTTTTCTTTTCTTTTCTTTTCCTTCCCTTCCCTTCCCTTCCCTTCCCTTCCCTTCCCTTCCTTCCCTTCCCTTCCCTTCCCTTCCCTTCCCTTCCTTCCCTTCCCTTCCCTTCCCTTCCCTTCCCTTCCCTTCCCTTCCCCCTTCCCTTCCTTCCCTTCCCTTCCTTCCCTTCCCTTCCCTTCCCTTCCCTTCCCTTCCCTTCCCTTCCCTTCCCTTCCCTTCCCTTCCCTTCCCTTCCCTTCCCTTCCCTTCCCTTCCCTTCCCTTCCCTTCCCTTCCCTTCCCTTCCCTTCCCTTCCCTTTCCCTTTTTTTTCTCTTACTATCAGAAGGAATATAAAAAAGAAATAAATTAATATATAAATGAAGAACTTGCTTAGGCTAGGTATGTCTCAGAGTTCAGCCAGATTCAAGAACAGTTGTGACCATCATAAGCAACAAGGACAGTGAATGAGTCCTGACAAAACTCACACCATAATCTGGCAGCCAGGCCAGATATATTCGGCATGCTCAGTTTCTGTCCTCTGTTATATCAAAGCATCCTGCAGGCTCAGTGATCAACAACGAAATGCATTTCTCTGTTAATGCAGTTAAGGCAATGAGTATGTTCTTTACCTATTATGGTAAATTAAGAACTACATGGCAGGAGAACACGACTGTTTATACAGTTAAATTTGTAGTATATTTTCTGGCATGATTTTAGTACTGGCCAATTGCTGTTGTTCTAAATAAATCCCAGGTTCAATTGAGCAGTTAGCACTGAAAAAAGGCCAGAAGAAAGCAAATGGAATGCAACTATTCTGTCCCAAAGGATAACACATTTAACTTTACAGTTATAGCCAAGTCTTAACATTTGGCATCAAAGTCTCGAGCACTGTTTAGTTTATCAGTATCAAAATAAATCAGAATTTCTCATAATGAATGCCTGAGGAGCATGTCAACAAAATATATTTGTACATACAAGCAAAGGGGGATGAAAGAAAAAATTCCCTAAGATGTGCTACATAACACTTTGACCATCTGAAATATGAGCCCATTTTTTTTTTTTAATTTCTGCCTTCATCATCTTCCATATTATTAAATTTCGGCAATGTGGAGTTAAAACATTGTTCAGTTGAATGTCTGATATATCTATGATCATTTTGAACCTTATCATGAAAGTCACATTCATTGAAAGGGATTGGTCTTGACTACTTCTTTACATTTTGCCAGTTCTGTTGTGAACCATCTTTGAACTAGCCAATAAAAATAGAACTGCTTTCATTTAGCTCTTTCTGGCTGTTACAGCTTTACAGTTATGATGTGTCCCCTGATTTAGTAGTCTACCTTGCTAGATCATTGGAAACAGCACTTCCAAGGACACTAAACCAGCTATCGCTTTATTTATTTTATTTTATTTTATTTTATTTTATTTTATTTTATTTTATTTTATTTTATTTTATTTTATTTTTTTATGTTATTTTATTTGTTTTGTTTTGTTTTGTTTTGTTTTGTTTTGTTTTGTTTTGTTTTGTTTTGTTTTGTTTTAATTTATTTTATATTTTTTGTTACTGGCATTTCTTTTCCCAACAGGCATTTCATTACACACTTTTTTATTCCTGTGTGCACTAGGCATGACAAGGTAGGTTGACCAGCTCCTGGGAGTAAAGAAAGAGAGACAACGCATTTTAAGAAGTGCAGTGGGCAGAAACATAAAGGAGGAAGATTGGTAAAGAGCCAGATGCAATCAACAAGAAGAGTGAGAGTAGCTGCTTTTATTTGCAAATTTAGGGACCAGGGAGATATGATTAGGACTCAATAAGCATTTGACTTTGTGCTATTGCAAGATTTTGCTAACATTTTAATTTGATTAGTGCCTTTAGTGCCTCAGAAACATCTAGATATGTACCATTTTTTCCAGTTTTTTTGAAAACACATTACAGTGATTCCAACATTTGAAGTAAAAGCTTTTTGTTTGTTTGCTTGTTTGCTTGCTTGTTTTAAACTGTGCTAAATCATTTTACAAGTTGTTATATTTTGTTTGCCATCTTCCTTACTGTGACATTCTCTCCTTCTTCCCTCTCTTCATATTTTATTTTATAGAATATAATATAGTCATAACATTCCAAATCAGAATTGAAACAGTATTTATGCTAAAGATTCTACTCGTAAGAGTACAAGGCTACTATGATTTTGTAAGTGAAAAGTTGAATACGGTGATAAATATTCAAAGTCTACAAAACATTCACTTTACCTGATACCACTTTATCTATCCTATTTTTTTTGGCAGCTGAATTTTCTCTCTTCAGATCTTTTATGTGTGAGAAACAATCTGTAGCCAATAACACTGGCTCAGACTAGTATCTTAGTGAAGTAGCATTTTTATTCATGATTGCAATGGCAGGCGTCCTACAAGCAGGAGCGCACAGCAAAAGTATATCATAACTTTATATTCCCTATTACCAGATGATTGATTTCTTCCCTGTTTCCTTGTTGGCTGAGTAGTACAGGTTCATAAACTACTCAACGCTTAGTACTATATCATATATGTACAATTTAATTCCTCCTGTGATTTTTTTTTTTTTTTCTTAGCTATCCTCCTTATTTTGGGACAGTGGGACCTTCCCCTTATCTGCTTAACATACTCCCCACAGTTATGCCACTGTTATGCTTGCACAATCACTTTTGTATATGCAAGGTTTGTGGAATTTTCCACTCCAAAAACACAATTTTAATTCTCACATATGAAAGTAATTAAATGTGTCTGTATAATAATTAGAATGAATCCAATTTGTTCAAAAGGGTAAGTAGGTCTCTTCCACGTTACAAAAGATAAGTCAAGGTGTATTTCTTCAGCTAAGGTACTGGAGTTTCCTGGACTACAGTTAAAATAATTCATTTGAAGAAACAGTTTTTCTTCTTTTCGAAGTGCCATATTCTCTAAGTACTTACACATGATGTTCAAAATAGCAAAGAAATTCTGAAATAATGCACTGAAAATTATTTGAAATTAAAAATCAGACTATTTCTGAATTCACAGAGCTTTTAATTTTCATATATTTGATATTAACCTTCTTTTAGTAGTTCTTCATAACTGGGAAGAGCTTGAACCAAATTTAAAACTGGGAATCAATTAAAATTAATAAATTAAAATACTGAAGCTATAGGAGATCTCTTAAATTTCATGGGTTATCCAGATCCAAACGAGTAACTCATGGTTTAGAGGACTAAAGTTTTATAAATATTTCACTTAGCTATGAGGAGTATTTGTACTCCTTAATGCTTTCTTCAGAAACCTGATGATAGTGCAGACATGTTATATTGTCTCATGAGACGATACTTTAGGACTATTTTTATATCTATTATAATATACTTCTGAACAGGGTTATATAATGTTGCCTGACTTCCTTTACTTCTCCTCCATAACTTAAGTAATAATATGGAAATAGAAGTGGAACATAAATCTGCTCAAGCTGAAATAGTTATATAAACCACGGAGAAGCAGGCCTTTGTTGCTTACATAAGAAATTAATATTGCAGTATGACAGGGTCTTTTTCAGAGAAGATTTGTGCTAATAGTTCTAAATCTCTGTTAGCTTTAGAAGGCTAGCACAGTTCATTTCTTTCCCAGGTGTGGCCCTTCTGTTACATGTTCAAATCAGAAGAGTTAAACGGTGAGGAGAGGACAGGGTCTTAAAGGCATGGCATGGTTTTGAAAAGGAATATATGATCAGTCATGATAAAAACAGCAGGGTTCAAGTATGGAGCAAAGGCCCTGAGACTTGACGTGAAGAGGTCATTGTAGGCCTTGATGTTAGCATATCCTTGGTGCACAATAAAAGTCAAATTGGAGAGGATCTAGGATGGATGTAGAGGAAGGGAACTTGCGGCAATTGCTATAATCAGTTCAAGGAGTTCACCAATGAAGGGAAGACATGATACAGAAAAAATAAAAAAGGGAATGAAGGGCTTTCAGAAGCTGCTGGATATTACAGTATGCTTACATTGTTAGGAAAAGAAACTGGAAAAAGGACAGCAGGGCTCAAGAAGTCATGAGTGTTGAAGTGGAAAGTAATGGAGTCACAGGCAGGAGCAAGGGCCAAAAGATGGAAGGAGGATAAGTGAAGAGGTCACTTTGGATCTTGTAGATCTTTACTAGAAACTACAGAGATAATATGGATAAGAGAGAGAACAAATTCTTTTATGTTATAACACTAACTGCCCCACCTCCTCGTTTGGGCTTCATGCTAGCAAAGATTAAACATCAAAAGGAATGGCATTTTGTTTCATATCTGATAAGTAGTCAAACAGTATGGAAATACCATAGCTTGAAAAAAATATATCTCGTAGGGAAAAGCAAACAAACAAAACAATATTTTTTAGTATTTTTGAAGGACTTTCCTTCATTTTATCTTAGGCTATAATTGAACAAAGCAAACCAGTCCTTTCTGTAGCATTTCAGTGAATCCATTTATGTTGGGAGAGTGAACTGGATGACATATACATATATATATAAAGGAAAACAAAGAACAAAAATGGTATAAAATCTCCATCCTGACAGGAAATATATATATATATAATGTTGCAGATATCCATCTTTCTGTTGTCAGAAACAGATGACTTTTCAAGCATACCTACATTTATATGTAAGCTTATTTCTCCAAGCTAAATTCTAGTAAATAGTATGTTCCACTGATTTCTATCAGAATGTAATACCAGTGGGAATTCTGATGGTTATAGCCAACTTATATAGTAATTAATTATCGACAAATATTGAATCCTAAGACTGTTAGCTGTTTGAATAGTCCCAAAGAATGTCAAATATTTTAGTACTCTTTCTTTTTTCATTCAAAATAATGCAGCTCTTCTCATGCTAAATAGTTTGCTCAGACCCTTAGAGTCCATGAAGTATAAGAAAGCTCTCAGAATTCAAAATAGTGTATACCCCACTGTGACACAAATCTATATTATGGGGATTTTGTAAGATATTAAATTTCTTTTTAGCACAGTATGTACACTTATAATGATAATGAATGTTATGATACCCAACAGAAAGTATTTTTGAATACTTTATATCTTTATTTTCCCCTCTATAGTGCAGTTTATTATAAACTCAAAATTTTTGTAAATTATTTGGCATAGATAAATTCCCCTCTAGATACTAAATAGTTTCATATAAATCTGAAAGTTTTGCATTAAACTGAAAGTGGGGGGAAATTAAATACAAAACATATAGGATCATGCTAACTCTTACTTTATTAGTATATATATATATATATTAGTATATATATATTACTGCATCCACAGTAATCAGATGTATCATTAGAACACTTGTGCTGTCTGTTTGATTCCTCTAGCCTATGGAGATTTTGCTGCAGTTGTTCTGACATATAATAGTCTTAATTTATAAAATAAATAAATAACTTTTACTATTACTCAAGCAGCAATACCACTCCTTAAATTAGCTCCCCATTTATGATGCCTATGTCATAGAATAATTAAATGTCACATTTTACAATATTGAAGATGATAAATCTTCACCCTGAAGAAACTCCTGTTTAAATAGCACATTGTGTAAAAAATGGTGGTAGTACATAATCATACGCATACATACAAATAAATGCAATAAATAAGTTCAGTTTGCTAGTAATTTTGAAGTTATGATTTCTTTTTTTTCTTAAACTATTTGTATAAATATAATTTCAGTGTTGCTGTCAGACTCTTTCTTCCTCCATATTTTTCACATTTCAGTTTGAGGGCAGGAGTAGATAGACTTGAGAACTATGCTAGAAACAAAACCTAAAGGTACCAGAGCTCTTTTGATAAACTGTATGCTTTTGTTAGCGTAGCAACCACATAACCACCAAGTGATTATATGAAGGTGCTTTATTCAGCGCTGGAAGCCGGGGCAGGTGCCCAAATCTGGCTTCAAGTCCCGTTACTTCCCAGCCGTTATTTATACATACAATATTGCGTCAGGTATACATATTCATTACAGGTTGCAACATCAGCCTCGCTTTTCATTCTAATTAGCTCCCCTCCCCTTTGCACATGCGTGGCGCACTCTGGTGGTCGTCCAGGTGGTCGTCCAGATGAAGTAAGGAGTCTTCCTCTCCGCTGAACTCTTTCACCTTTCTCACTCGACGCATGCTCCCTCCGCTCCTTGGTTCTGCTTCAACTCATTTCATCATCTCCAGGCCCTTATCCAAGGTCAGGTTGTACCTATTCCCTCCCAGGGTTCCCCTTCAACGATTCCTTTAAATGTTCAGTGTACTCCCTAGGTTTCCAGTATACATAGATTACTTGATAATGTAAGTACATTTAATAATATTTAATTATACCGTATGATCCATCACCTGAGAAACATTAATAGAACATCCATTCGATTCTCCCCAACACTAACACTTTCACTCTTAACAAAATATCAAATTCTTCAAAAAAGGAGAATATAAATTAATTCATGTCAGCTGTTCAGAGAATTCAGGAGAAATGAAGAAAGTGTTCAGACAATTCTACTCTCTATACTTGCTCTGAGTGACATAGAAAATTGTTAGGACCTGATTTCCAAAGTATTAAGTCTCATTTGTTCATCTTTGTGGATTCAAAAGCAGTTTCAAAAATGAACAAAATTCAAACTGATGGAACTCACTTAAACTTTGAAAATATAACTATTAAAAGCACCGTCATTGAGCTTTCCTAAATGTATAATAGGAATAAGAGTAATCAAAGTGTTGTGTTAAGAAATAGTATGCTCAATCATCAATTAAACAGCTCAAATGAGAAATATCCCCATCCAAATCTAGGGGTTTGGTTCAAACAACAAAATCATCCTGCAGTCTAACAACTGGAATAAAGAGAGATTTTTGGTAACCTTATTGTTATAAGCGAGACCACGCAATTTTCTGGTCGAACATAATTTATTAATTAAGTAAGCAGGTAGAAGCAAAACAGCGCTGGGCGGCTGGGGAGTCTCCGCTCCACCACAGCACGCAACTTTCCCTTTTCAATGTCGCCGTTTTATAGCATCCAAGTTTTGGCTTGTCAGGACTTGTTGAACCTTCTGAAGCTGCGCAGTTCGTTGTTGGGGGTCGTTGTTTTTCTTTCAATGATCATGCGTTGTGCTCGTGTTCAAGGGGGAGGGTAGTGAAGCGGCAAACAGTATTTCACAGTCTTTGTTTTACCAAGGATGTTTATCCAACACCCCCTCCCCACTATCTACTTGTTTAGTCTTCCCCCTTAACAAGGTCGTAAATTGCAAAACCTTATCTTCTCAGCAGATTCTCTGAATTCCTTTTAAAGACAATGAACAAACACCTGCTAATTTATCACACTTATGGTTCCTCTTGTACTGATTGACTGAGGAAAATCAATAGAAGAACACATGTTGCAGGTATCTCCTGGAGTACAAGAACTTCACTTTCAGAAGTGAAATTCTTTCTGAAATACTCTAAACTTCACTGGAAAACAGAAAAGAAATCCAAAGGTGATTTAAAGGCATAGGCCTCCAAAATTCAGATTTCACACTACTAGTATCACCATACCAATAGAAAGAGTAGACCCCTACAAGAAACACAATAGGAATAAGCAAACGTCATTTTTTTTGCTGCCCCAAATCAAAAGCTTTTGAACATATTTACTGGTGGATCTGCAAAATTTTGCAATGAAAATGAAGCTTTTAATACATCTAATCTAAGCCTACCAGCTCTAGGCTTTTTCCTCTATTTTTTAACATACAAGCTGACACCAGCTTGTGATAAGCACTGATGGCACCAGGAGGAATGTAGCTCCCTATATGTCTAACCTTCAGGAATATTTCTGAGCTCAGGCTGTCATGTAGGAGGCATCTTACCTGAGGTCTAAAAACCTACAATATGGGTAAAAATGAGCAGCTGAGAACCTCTGAATTTGATAATATGGAAGAAATATACATCCCCCCTCTGTCATACAAAGGCAGCCCCTAGGGACTGTGAGCAACTGGGAGCTCAGTGAACAGGGCAGGCAAACAGGGTGTGGCACATCAGTCAGGGTGGGGCGGGGCAGTTCGCGTGGCAGCTCGGGCAGGGCACAAGGTGGGTCATTTTGTAGTCTGAGAGCAGCAGAGGAAGGGCCTTCTACTGAGACATAAATGGTGTCCACCTGCTGAGCCGCTGGTCTGAGGCTGAAACCTGGGCAGGGGGGGAAGGGCTGCGACCTCTTTGGGCAGAGGCCTACACCCAAACAGAACTCCCATGGATTGAAAGAGCTGCCCAGACCCTCAGTTCCAGGCAACTCCAGTCTCTGGAAGTTCCCCTAGGTCCTGAAGACAGAGGTGGGTGTCATGGGTGCAAGTGTGCTCGTCTGGATTAGCTTTTCAAACAGGTGGCTCTGTTATGAGAGGAACTCACCAGTAGCATCCAGGAATCTGAGCGGGAGATTGACAAATGGTATTATATGCTGACACAGTTCAGGCAACAGCCCTGCCTTAAGTACTGGCAAAGGAGAAGGTAAACAAGCTTGCAGCCCTGAACCAACACATATGAAAGAGTCACATGACAAGGGAGAGTGGACCCTTGTCTCTGCTCAGAGCCAGAGGAGGAGTCTCCCCCTTGCACCTGAAGTGCCCCTGCACAACAGATATGATGTGCTAGGGCAGGAGAGAGGAGAGACCAGGAGGACTCGTAAAGACCTCAGAAGGGCCAACCACAAAATTTGGCTCAGTCTCCCACATGCATCAGAACCAGTGCCACAAAGAAGGCAAAAAGGGTGTTAGTCATTGGAGACTCCTCTCTGAGAGACACTGAGGTCCTACTTGCCATCCAGACAATCCGGAGAGGTTTGCTGCCTGCTGGGTCCCATATTCGTGATATTATGAAGAGGCTACCAAGCCTGGTGGGTCCCAAAGACTACCACCCCTTCCTACTTTTTCACATAGAATCAAGAAATGCCATGACAAGGAGACTTCAAAATATCAAAAAGGACTTTATGTCCCTTGGAAAGATGCTGAAGGAATCGGGAATGCAAGTAGTGTTCTCTGTCCTCCCAGCTGGTGACTGGGGCCCAAGAAGAAGGAGATGAATGGACCAAGTGAATGATTGTCTGTAAGGCTGGTGCCACGCTCAAGGTTTGGTGTTCTATGATCTTGGACACACTTTTGAGAGACCAGGCATGCTGACACCAGATGGGGTGCAGCTGACCAGATGGGGCAAGAGTGTTCTAGGCAGTAAGCTGTCTGGGCTTCTCAGGAGGGCTTTAAACTAGATCACAGAATCACAGAATTGTAGGGGTTGGAAGGGACCTCAAGAGATCATCGGGTCCAACTCCCCTGCCAAAGCAGGTTCCCTAGAGCAGGCTGCCCAGGTAGGCATCCAGACGGGTCTTGAATATTTCCAGTGAAGGAGACTCCACAACCTCCCTGGGCAGCCTGTTCCAGTGCTCCGTCACCCTCACCGTGAAGAAGTTCTTTCACATGTTGGTGCGGAACTTCCTGTGCTTCATTTTGTGGCCTTTGCCCCTTGTCCTGTCCCCACTAACCACTGAAATGAGGTTGGCCAGATCCCACTGTCTCCCACACTTAAGATATTTGTAGACATTGATAAGATCCCCTCTCAGTCTTCTTTTCTCCAGGCTGAACAGACCCAGGTCTCTCAGTCTTTCCTCATAGGGAAGACGCTCCAGGTCCCGTATCATCTTTGTTGCCCTCTGCTGGACTCTTTCTAGGAGATCCCTGTATTTTTATTTATTTATTTATTTATTTATTTTGTACTGGGGAGCCCAGAACTGGACACGGCACTCCAGGTGATGCGGTGGGAGAAGAGGATGCACCTCTGAGTGAAGGAAGCATACCTGAGAACATCGTCACTCAAAGTAACAACATGGAAATACTAGTGAACTGTCCCAAAGCAATCAAGAAGGGTTCTCCTGGAAATGTGTTCAGACCAATAACCCAGCTGAAGTGCTTCTGCACCAACACACACAGCATGGGAAACAAGCATGAGAAGTTGGAAACCATGGTGCAATTAGACAAATATGATCTGATTGCTATCAGGGAAACATGGTGGGATGGATCACATAACTGGAACACTGGAAGAGAGGGCTACAAGCTCTTCAGAAGAGATAGGCAAGGAAGGAGAGGAGGGTGTGTTACCCTCTACATTAGGAAGAGACTGATTGTTAAGAGATGCCTCTGAGAAACAGTCACAGAAAGTTTGAGAGCTTATGGGTGAGAGATAAAGACCACACCAATAAAAGACACCTTGTAGTTGGGATTTACTACAGGGTCTACTACTTCTTTGTTTCATTCTTCACTGCCAGTCAGGCTTCCCAAGTCTTTTGTTCCTCTGAAAATGTAAATGGGGGTAGAAGGGAGAAAAGTTCCTCCAATTAAAGTTTAGCTTCAACACCTGATGAAACTAAACAAGTACAAGTCTATGTGGCCTCATGACATGCATCCCAGTGTCCTGGGGAACTGCCTGGTAGAGTTGCCAAGAATCTCTCCATCATTTTGAAAAGTCCTGGCAGTCAGGCAAAGTCCCTGGTGACTGGAAAAAGGGAAACATCACTCCCATTTTTAAAAGGGGAAGAAATGAGAACCCAGGAAATTACAGACCAGTGAGCCTCACCTCTGTGCCTGGCAAGATCCTGGAAAAGATCCTCCTGCAAGTAATATCAGGGCACATGCAAGACAATGAGGTGATCTGGGACAGCCAGTATGGCTTCACCAAGCACAAATCATGCCTAACCAATCTGGTGGCCTTTTATGGTTGAGTGACTGCATCAGCTGACAAGGGAAGGCCAACCGATGTCATCTACTTGGACTTCTGCAAGTCCTTTGACATGGTCCCATATGACATCTTGATTAGAGAGATACGGACTTGATGGGTGAGCCACTCAGTAGATAAGGAGTTAGCTTGAAGGTTGCACCCAGAGAGTGGTGGTCAATGGCTCCATGTCCAGGTGGAGGCTGGTGATGAGGGGTGTCACTCGGGGGTCTGTCCAGGGACTAATAGTGTTTAGTATCTTCATCAGTGACATAGACAATGAGACCAAGTGCACCCTCAGCAAGTTTACAGATGACACCAAGCTGAGTGGTGCGGTTGATACCAAAGAAAGAAGGGAAGCCATCCAAAAGGACATGGACAATCTTGAGAAGTGGTCCCATGTGAACCTAATGAGGTTCAACGAGTCTAAGTGCAAGGTGCTGCACCTGGGTTGGCGAAATCCCAGACATGAGGACAGACTAGGAGAAGAACACATTGAGAGCAGGCCTGCAGGGAAGGACTTGGGGGTTCTGGTGGATGAAAAGCGTGACATGAGCCAGCAGTGTGCGCTTGCAGCCCAGAAGGCCAATTTCATGCTGGGCTGCATCAAAAGAGGAACGGCTGTCATGCTGAGGGAGGTGATTGTCTCCCTCTGCTCTGCCCTCACGAGGCCCCACTTGAAGTACTGTGTGCAGGTCTGGGTCCCCCAGCACAAGAAGGATGTTGATGTGTTAGAACGGGTCCAGAGGAGGGCCACTAAGATGATCAGAGGGCTGGAGCACCTCTCCTATGAAGAAAAGCTGAGAGAGAGCTAGGGATGTTCAGTCTGGAGAAGGGAAACGTCTGGGGTGACAACCTAGACTTCATCAAGGCCTTTCACATGGTCTTCCATAGCATTCTCATGGAGAAGCTGGCAGCCCATGGCTTGGACATGTAAACTCTTTGCTGGGTTTAAAACTGTCTGGACAGCCAGGCCCAGAGAGTAGTGGTGAATGGAGCGAAATCCAGCTGGTGACTGGTCACGAGTGGTGTTCCCCAGGGGCTGGTGTTCTATCTTTATTGATGATTTGGATGAGGGAATTGAATGCGCTCTCAGTAAGTTTGCAGATGACACCAAGTTGAGGGGAAGTGTCGATCTTCTGGAGGGAAGCCCTGCAGAGGAACCTGGAGAGGATGGGTCGCTGGGCAGAAGCCAATGGGATGAGCTTCAACATGGCTAAGTCCTGTGTCCTGCACTTTGGTCACAACAACCCCATGCAACGCTACAGGAAAAGGATCTGGGGGTGCTGATTGATGCTCACCTGAACATAAGCTGGCAGTGTGCCCAGGTGGCCAAGAAGGCCAAAGGCATCCTGACTTGTGTCAGGAATAGTGTAGCCAGAAGGACAAGGGAGGTGATCGTCCTCCTGTACTCTGCTCTGGTGAGGCCGCGCCTCTAGTACTATGTTCAGTTTTGGGACCCTCACTACAAGAAGGACGTTGAGGACCTGGAATGTCTCCAGAGAAGGGCTACAAAGCTGGTGAAGGGCCTGGAACAAAAGTCCTCTGAGGAGCGGCTGGGGGAACTGGGGTTATTTAGTCTGGAGAAGAGGAGGCTCAGGGGGGACCTTATTGCTCTCTGCAATTTCCTGAAAGGAAGTTGTTGGGAGCTGTCATTCAGCTTCTTCTCACAGATAACTAGTGATAGAACTAGAGGGAATGGCCTCAAGTTACGCCAGGGGAGGTTCAGGTTGGAAATTAGGAGACATTTCTTCTCAGAAAGAGTAGTTAGGCATTGGAATGGGTTGCCCAGGGAGGAGGTGGTGTCACTGTCCCTGGGGAAGTTTAAGGAAAGGTTGGACATGGTGCTTAGGGACATGGTTTAGTTGGTGATACTGGTGGTAGGGTCGTGGTTGGACCAGATGATCTTGAAGATCTTTTCCAACCTTAATGATTTTATGATTCTATGTTTATTGCAACCTTTCAGTACAATGGATGTAGAACATCTTTTTGCTCAATCAGAGAATGGCAGAACAAGGGGGGGAAGAGAAGTTGTGGATGCCTCATCCCCTGAAGGTGTTCAAGACCAGGTTGGATGAGTCTCTGGGCATCCTGCTTTCATGGGTGGCATCCCTTCCCATGGCAGGTGGGGTTGGAACTAGATGACCTTTAACGTGCCTTCCAACCTGAACCTTTCTATAATTCTCTATTTTCTTTAGGGATGTGATTTTGCTTTTCTATTTTTCATGGCATTTCCTACAGCTTGAAAGACAGTCCATTCCCCAGGTTATTTTCAGCCTGAATTAATGTGCTACTGAATATCTAGCATCAGTCAGATATAGTGAACAAAAAGACTTTTATTCAACCTGACCAGAATCTTTTTTTCAAAGGATGAGATGAAGTGTGATTTACGTAGGTAAACAGTTTTTAATCAACTTTGGTTATGCTGATGATTTATTTTTTGCTGCAATCAGAGATGAAATGTATTAGTTATTAGAGCTGGTAAAAGGAGTTATTTAGTAAGAAGAAGCAGCTGTGAAATGAGACAAAAAAAAAAGGCATTATGCTAATTCAATTAATTAAAAACAGAATGCAAGTACACATCATTAACAATGACCAAATTATATTGGCTGTTCTTTAAGCCGTATATATCCAGCAAAATCAGCTACTGCAAAGAAAATGTTAATATACAGATATGTAGAAGCTGTGTATAGATATATAAATATATAGATGCTATCACATAGGTGTTTTCACCTATATGTATTAGAAAAAGTAAGAGACCCTAACATACACAATCAAACTAAAGACACTATTTAAGGGAGAAAAAAAAAAAAAAAAAAAGGAAAGAAAAAAGAAAAAAAAGCAACAGCAACAAAAAAAAAAAAAGAAGTGCATCATAATGATAAATAGTGGTAAATAAAACCTTTGTAGATTGCATGTTGTGTGGTGAAATTTGAAAGTGTTTTCAGAAAACTCTTTATGATGTCACTAATATTAGGAATGTAGAAATTGATATTGCTTAATCTTTATGTATATAAACAGCTATGATTACTTTTCTGTCATAATAAAGTTGGCTGTGAGTGGGTTTCCAGCTGCAAAATTATTTCAACTAACTTCAGCTAATAAAAGCAAACTAATTTTAGATTTAGGCTGATGACTACTACTACTACTACTACTACTACTACTAAAATCTTCAGAGAACTTTAGCTATGTAGGTTGTCAATTGTCAATTTTATGAATAGGTAGCATGGTAAAGTCGATTTTGCTAACAAGTGACTGATTATTTGACTACATTCCTTTCTAAATAGGTTTGGGCTTTATGAGCGAGTTTTGCTTTGGTTTTAAAAAATGGAACATTTTCATTTAAAAGTTCAGTTTTTAATGAAAATAACTGTTGCTTAAGGAGAGGAAAAAGACTTTTGTACATAGGGGTAATTAATAGAGCAGGAGATACGAAGCTTCTTCCAAAATATTCCAAAAGAATAAGTTCAAACATTACAATTTCTAATAGGATGATAAGTGTAAAGCACTATTGATAGTTACATTCACTAATGTGCTCAGTGAGCATTACAGAAGCTGCTGTGTTCATATGATGCAAGATTCATCTGTTATGAATATATACCCTTCTAAATTCCATCTTTAGTACTAAAAGTCAGTAATGTTTTGTAATTAATTTAGATGTATTAGTATTAATTAAAATGTTAGATGCTCAGTTATATCTTTCTTTTTAAAAATATTTTTCACTTCTATTCAATCCCCTGGTTGAGGGTTGTAACACTACTCCTGGAAGATAATAGTATATGTTGGAAAATCTACAGCATTATATATTGTCTGTAAAATAAACCTCAGAGCTGAAGTGTTTGTCTATAGAAGTGTCTATTTGGGATTAGAAAGTGTATTGTCTACTGATGGGGTTCTCTTTAGCAACCAAAATATTTTCCAACATTTTTGCTCCCAAATTCCAATCAAAGTTTTAAACTTAGGACCTATTTGTATTATTTTAATTATTATTAAAGTTTTTTTTTTTTTTTTTAAATAAATAAATTCTTCTTCAAGCCCTAGATTCATATTCCTGTCAAATAATGTCTCTGTTTTCATATCTAAAGAGCTGTAGCCCTGTTATTTTGACTGGACATGATGCAGAAAGACCAATAAAATAATTATTGTTCTAGAAAAAAAGTAGAAAAGAGAAATCCTGATTGTACTGAAGGTTATTTGAAGAGGGAAGGAATTTTTTTCCATTGACTTTCTTGGGTGCTAGAAATTTATGACAAATCTTACATATTAGTTGGAATATCATCGATATATGTAGTCATTTCACCATGATGGACAGCTGAAATTTACAACTGCTTTTTCACTCCCTCTCCTCAAAGGAAGAGGGGGAGAAAATAAGATGAAAGAGGGCTCACTGGTTGAGATAAGGACATGGAGGTCACTCACCAATTTCTGTCATGGGCAAAACAGACTCAGCATAAGGAAGATTATTATAATATACTTTGTATTACTAACAGACTAGAGTGTGAAACTAAAAGCAAACTGAAAACAATTTTCCCCACCATCCACCCTCTTCTACCTCCTTCCCCCAAGTGGCACAGAGGAACCATAAATGGGGTCTGTGGTCAGTCCTTAACACTTGCTAAACACACTAAATTTCAAAACATCATTGCTGTCATCACTGTCTATGGTTTACTTGGATATTATGCTAACCATTTTCACATTTTGATGTGTATGGTAATTTTTTTGAAAAGATACTATACTCTTCTATAACCTTTTGAATTGTCACATAACAAAAATAAAATAAAATAAAATAAAATAAAATAAAATAAAATAAAATAAAATAAAATAAAATAAAATAAAATAAAATAAAATAAAATAAAATAAAATAAAATAAAATAAAGTAAAACAAAACTCCTATGTAGTAGTTAATTTAAGCAATAGTTTTTAGGGATTTATGGAACATTTACATGGTTCTCCATCTTTTTTTCTCAGAAACTCAATGAAATGTAAAGAGCAGCCAGCCATATTAAGAGGACTATCTTATGCCAGTAAACAGTGTTGCATAACATTGTCCTGGAGCTATATGAACTTCAAAATATATATGTTTGCATTTAGCTTCCTAAGTCTTTTGCAAATGTTTAAATTTCTTAAATGTAAAAGCTTCTACTATTGCCTAGTAATTAAATTGATTGTTTTATTTTAATTATTATTTGTTTGTTTATTTGTTTGTTTGTTTATTTGTTTTCTGGCAGAAACCAGTGAGATAACATGTGGAGACCTGTTTCTAGTTATGAGCTTCTAAGTGCAAGAGAGATGTGAACATACTGGAGAAAGTTCAGTAAAGGGCCATGAAGATGATGAAGGGACTGGAGCACCGCTCCCATCAGGAAAGGCTGAGGGAGCTGTTCAGCCTGGAACAGAGAAGGCTCAGGGATGATCTTGTCAATGTATATTATATTTAAATATTCCCTATATGTACTGAGTTTTACTATATATACATTCTTTTATAATGTGTATTCCTCTACCACCACAGTTTTCTTACCCATGCTTGTAAAGCACATACTTATGTCAAGTTACTAGGTTTCTTTCTGGACTTAAGATTTCTGTTAAGTCTAACGACTGTGCTCTGATATGTTGGCAACTGGCTTTTCTCGCTTAATTTCTTGATTTTTTTTTTTTTTTTTTAAGAGCCAGGATTAAATGCTTCATCTTAAATTAGCCTATCTTTGAAGACTGTCCAGAGTTAGAATTTGTTTTTATTTATGCATTTTTTCCCCTCATGATTTTTGCGCAAACTTAACAGTTCTCAACAGCAGATCTCAACAAGCTTATTGACTTGTTATTGGCTCATACTGTACAAAATGTTAACATCTCTTCAAGAAACCAGAAGACAGGACCGAGCTTCTAAAATTACTCAATCCTAGTAAGTTTCATACAACTTCTGGACATATAGATGTCTCCTTTCACCTTCATCATAAAGCCTCGTGAACCACATCACAGTGGTAAGACTGAGGCTTCTGCATTGCATAACCAAATATTCTCTTGAAAATTATGTTTTATTGGTCTGCAACCTCAAGCAGGTATTAAGAAAATTATTATCAATTGTAAAATGCATTGTATTTTACTAATTGGAATACCTGTTTTTTTATAACTTTTAAAAGTGAATATTCTACCAACTGGGCTCACTGTAAAATATTTCCACATTTGTTAATAAAACAACAGCAACAACAACAACGAATCTAAAAAGATCAGGAGTTTAGTAAATATCAGGAGTTTTGTCTTCAATGACCACAAAGTAAATAATTCCTGAAGAAGAAATATGACATAAAATACTCCAAGCACAAAAGTCATTACAAAATTAGATGCACTGGCCTGATATTTGCATATGACGGCAACTAGTAAGTGATCTCCCTGTCTTTAGCTCAACCCAGGTCATCCAGAGAGATTGTGGAGTCTTCCTCCTTGGAGATCTTCAAAAGCCACCTGGACATAGTCCTGGACAAACTGTTCTACATGTGCCTGCTTGAGCAGGGAGTTGGACGAGATGACTGTCAGAGGTCCATTCCAACCCTTAATCGTTCTCTGATTCGGGGACCCAAAAACCTTTCTTGATCCTGTTCTTTCTATTTTATCCCCCTACATTGTCCCACTGAGAGAGAAGAGCGGTGATCTAGCAGCTGGGTGGATTTTTGGCTGTTAGCAGAACTAGTTTCATGAAATTACAAATGCAGTAATTAGAAACAAAACCTCATTTCTAAGAAACTCTGTAGTATGCAGCTCTTATCCTCAGATTATAGCACCCTTCTTCTCTAACAGATTTTTGTTAATGAGGGCAAAACCACAAAATTGATTCTCTGCACATTGGATATTCTTGTGGAGCTACATAGTTTGCAGGTCACCCTTGTTGCTGAGAAATTCAATAGCCTTCAAAATGATAGTCTTTTGTCATTAAGATATGGTCAAACTAGAATATTTCTGTGGAACAAAGAAATACATTTAACCTTTAAAAGAACCTAAAATATTAAGTTGACTGTTGACCTTATTTCTGAACATAATCTTTCCTTTAGTCTTCAGTTCTCAACAAAATTTTTTGTGGACCGAGGTTTCCTTTCAGTGTACTCAGTTTCTTTAAGTAACTGATTATAATGTTAGCTTATTTTTCATGGAACTGTGTGGCAATATGTACATTTTCTTTTCTTGTTTTGATTTTTTTTGTTGTTGTTGAGAAAAAGAGGAAAAAAATCTATTTTCATGTCACCTATGGTATCACTTTCTGCTATTTAAAATGCATAAGAAAATTGTCAGTCTCTATATTATGGATAACATGCTATCACTCTCTTCTGAGCCAAATAAGGGACCATAAAATTCACATTATCTTCCTGAATGTGCTTACTATCACCACATACACAGATCCTAGACAATGCTTGCTGAACATCCTGTATGAGATCTTTTCACCTTTCAACATTGAAAGGAAGGCACTGGAGAAATGTTACTCTAAAATCAGGAGTGAAGAATAAAAACTAAGGGGTACTTTAACCAACTGAAACAGCAGAAAATATTACAGGAAAAGAAAATGTAGCTGGTTGCCTGGAAAAAACATAAGGTAGCCAGGGAAAACCATTTTGTTTGCACATCCAAGTATGCACACATTTTAACTAATTATTGAGCATTTGTAATGTGGTTAAATGGACAAAATTCTGTACTCTGTACTACTGCTATTAGTGCAGAGACAAAAAAAAAAAAAAAAAAAAAAAAAAAGACATTCTCTCTATATTGTCCTTTATTTCCCAGGACTGAATAAGACAATATAACAATTACCTTTTTGTGTGTGCTCTTTAAGATCTTAGACTTCAGGAAAAAAGAAAAAATAAAGAAAATAATAATAATAATAATAAAAAGTGGATGTTCTTGTCAAGTTTTATATTCTTAGGAAGTAAGTAATTTGTTCAACATGTTCCTTTTAATTAATTACTGAAGAGTTGAATACTAATGTCTTCTTACTAATGTAAGACCTCTATTTTTTGAAGTGGTGTTTTGATAAATGCAATCCATGAATACACACAGTTTTGCATCTTGTAATTAGTGTAACTGTGAGAAATTCCTGCATAAACTGAATTTATTTACCTACCTGTAGCTTTGTCATTGTGAACAAAAATTTACCCTTCCAGAGCATTTTACCTGGACAAAATTTCCTTCACAGAAGTTTCAGTGTCTCCATGGTGTATAAATCAAAGTACTCAACATTTCCAGGTGAGTCAATCCCATTATGTTGCAAGCTAAGTATTTGGTCTATTTAGTGAAATTGGTGTTAAATAGATGAAAACAAGTCTAGTTTAATTGCCAGGTTAACATGACATAAAAAAAAAAAAAAAAAAAAAACACTCTGTAGTTCCTCAAAATCCTTCCAGCATGGCTATTTTTCCTACTATTTATAGAATCATAGAATCAGAGAATCATAGAACAGTTTGGGTTGGAAGGGATATTAAAGACCACCTAATTCCAACCACCCTGACATAGGCAGGGACACCTCCCACTATCCACCTCCCATCTCCAACTTTGAAGTTGCTCAAAGCCACATCCAACCTGGCTTTAAATACTTCCAGGCATCCACAACGTCTCTGGGAAACCTGTTCCAGTGCCTCACCACCCTCAGAATAAAGAACTTCCTCCTTATATCTAATCTAAATCTACCCTTTTTTTAGTTTAAAACCATTCCTCCTTGTGCTATCACTACAGTCCCTGACAAAAAGTCCCTTCCATATGTAAGAAATCAAGCAGGGAAGGTAGGAAACTATCATGGTTGAATAATGATCTGCAGGTCAAACTTAGGCAAAAGGAGGAAATGTACAGACGGTGGAAACAGGGCCATGTGCCCTGGAAAGGGTAAAGAAATGCTGTCAGAATACGCAGGGATGAGATTAGGAAAGTCAAGGCACTGACAAGCATCCCAGGGTTGTGAGGAAATTGGATGATGTAGTCACCAAGCCACTCTCCATCATATTTAAAAAATCATGGCAGTCAGGTGAAGCCACTAGTGACTGGAAGAAGGGAAACATCACGCCCGTTTTTAAAAAGGGTAAAAGGAAGATCCAGGGAACTGCAGACTGGTGAGCCTCACTTCCACTCCTGGCAAGATCATGGAGCGAATCCTCCTGGAGGCAATGATAAGGCATGTGCAGGACAAGAAGGTGATCCAGGACAGCCAGCATGGCTTCACCAAGGGCAAATTGTGCCTAACCAATCTGGTGTCCTTCTATGATGGAGTGACTGCATCAGTCAACAAGGCAAGACCAACCAATGTCATCTACTTGGACTTCTGTAAGGCCTTTGACATGGTCCCACATGACATCCTAATCTCTAAATTGGAAAGATATTGATTTGAAGGGTCAGCCATCTGGTGGATAAGGAATTGGCCTGATGGTTGCACCATGTAGTGCAATCACTACCAGAGTAGTGATCTGTGGTTCTATGTCTGGGTGAAGACCGGTGACAAGTGGAGTCCCTCAGGGGTCTGTAGTTTTCGTATCTTCATCAATGACATAGACAATGGAATCAAGTGCACCCTCAGTAAGTTTGCAGATGACACCAAGCTGAGTGGTGCGGTTGATACCAAAGAAAGAAGGGAAGCCATCCAACGGGACATATGGGCAAGCTTGAGAAGTGGTCCCATGTGAACCTAATGAGGTTCAACAAGTCTAAGTGCAAGGTGCTGCACCTGGGTTGGCGAAATCCCAGACATGAGGACAGACTAGGAGAAGAACACATTGAGAGCAGGCCTGCAGGGAAGGACTTGGGGGTTCTGGTGGATGAAAAGCGTGACATGAGCCAGCAGTGTGCGCTTGCAGCCCAGAAGGCCAATTTCATGCTGGGCTGCATCAAAAGAGGAACGGCTGTCATGCTGAGGGAGGTGATTGTCTCCCTCTGCTCTGCCCTCACGAGGCCCCACCTGGAGTACTGCATCCAGGTCTGGGTCCCCCAGCACAAGAAAGATATGGACCTGTTAGAGTGAGTCCAGAGGAGGGCCACTAAGATGATCAGAGGGCTGAAGCACCTCTCCTATGAGGAAATGCTGAGAGAGCTGGGGCGGTTCAGTCTGGAGAACAGAAGACTCTGGGGAGACCTCATTGCGGCCTTTCAGTACTTAAAGTGGTCTTAAAAAAAAAGACGGAGAAGGACTCTTTACTCGGGTAGATAATGACAGGACAAGAGGGAAGGGTCTTAAACTAAAAGAGGATAGATTTAGACTAGACATTTGGAAGAAATTCTTCACTGTAAGGGTAATGAGGCACTGGAACAAGTTGCCCAGAGAAACTGTGGATGCCCCATCCTTGGAGGTGTTCAGTGTCAGGCTGGATGGGGCCTTGGCTAACCTGACCTAGTGGGAGGTGTTCCTGCCTATGGCAGGGGAGTTGGAGTTACATGATCTTTAAGATCCTTTCCAACCTGCGACATTCTATGATTCTATGATTCCAAGATTGATTCCCAGCTTTCCTGTAGGCCCTGTTTAGGTACTGGAAGGCTGCTATAAGATCTCTACGAAGCTTTCTCTTCGTCAGGCTGGACAACCCCAACTCCTTCAGCCTGAAAGTAGTTTTCTTAATAGTATATGTGTGTGTGTGTGTGTGTGTGTGTGTACACCATATATTTCTCTGTATACATTCATATATATAAAAAAAAAGGAAAGCTGTTCATATTTCTTTGTGGAATATGTATACAGGCCAAAAAATATAGTCTATTGTGCTACACATCTGTAAATCTTTAATTGTGATTCTTTATCTGTACAAATATAAGCTTTTCTGATGATGAAAGAGTCCACATGGCTCTGTTTTCATTGAATCATATAAATTATAATCTTTATAAGTTGCTTCATATATGATGTAAATATTAATATTCCCATTCTTTCCTGACAAATGTTGGTAAGGTTGCTTACTCTCAGGAATGTGTTTATATATTGCCTTTACCACATCATTTAGCTTTCTTTCGTTTCTTAAGCAATATTTTTTAAATAGTAATGATAACTTAAAAAAAAAAATAGACTACAGAAGAAACAAAGACGAATAGACCACCTAGCTTTTAGATAGTTAAAGCTAGACAGGAAGTAGATCCTATCAGGGACTATCAAAACTTCTGGTTTTCCTCATAAGGAGGAAATAACGGGGAAAAAATGACTAGATTGTACCATATTATAAGCAGGAAATGGATTCTGGTTTACAATCTTCTTATTGATTCCTTCAATTTAAATGCAAGAAAGGTGCCTGCATCTATCTCGGGCATGAGTGCATATGACCCCTGAATGAAGCCCACAATAAATATGAGTCCTGTTGTAGTAAGACAGTGATTCAACCAAACGTGTTATTAGTGTCAGTTTCAAGGTCTGCTGCAGGAATTGTAAAGTATCATTGTCATTGTACAACACATTTTCTATTAACCTGTGCTCAAAATACTTCATTCAAGCAGAAGCAAATAAACAACTACAACAACAACAAACAAACAAACAAACAAACAAAATAATCACAAGAATGGATATTATGACTCACTGGAACAGAGAGATCATATTTGCTAAAGTTTAAAAAGGAGCAGATAGCAGACAATCCTGAATATATTTGTACTGAAAATTAGATCTGTAGTCACCAGAAACATCTAGAACAACTTCTGAACAAGATGAACAAGATGAAAAAACATAATTATTTTAAAAGTAGAACTTTGTCAGCTTGTGAACAGAATCATACAACATAAGGCTGGAACTGACCAGGAAAACACAGTCCATTCCCAGACACTGTGGTAAAATCAGCAACACTTCTGTCACCCAGCAGATTTTGACCTTCTTTTAAAAACATAAATTATGAAAACTCTACCAGCTGCCCATACATCCTATTACATTGTTAGCTAGACACAACTTTCTTTTATTCTTTTTGTCTAAATGTCTAGCCCCCCGAAATTATTGGCATTAATTACTGTCCTATTCCTGTGGATAAGATAACACTATTACTGGACTTTATGTGGAAACCTTTCACAGAATTATTGTCATGTCCTCTGACAAGCTCAATCTTTTCTAAACCAGCAAAAAATGAATTCTATCTATCTTTCTTGAAGCTAGTTCACATTCATATTATTTTTTGTTAGGCACCTTATTATGTAGTTTCCTGCTGTAGCTGGGGGCTTGAGTTGAGGACACCAGAGTTATAAACCAGTAACCAGTATGAATTTCCTAAACTCAAATATGCTTTTTTTTTATTATTATTTTTATTTTTTTTTCATATCTAGTTGCATTTTTATCACTAGTACCTGATTTGGCTTATTTTTTATTTATTTGCATTTGAACAAAGTATTATATGAAAACCACTATCTATCTTCACATTTATTCCTAGGCTTCTCTTCGGTAATTAAAGTTATAAACAAATAGTTTTAATCCAGTAATCAAGATCATTCTCTCAGGTGTCTTAATCAGTAAAAAGCACAAACACTGATGGCCACATTTTGTTTTACCGCACAGGTAAGTAACATCTAGTCTTTAGATTCTAGTTTCCCCCAAAGCCTTTGAAAATAAAATGAATATTAAATACTTTTCTAAGTGTCATTCTCCAGAGCTGCTTCAGATCATGGATATTCCACATTTGAGTTAGCAGCAAAATTTCACTATTATTTCATTCTAAATTGAGCAAGCTACAGCTTCAATTGCAAACAAAAGCCAAATTCCCAATGAAGCTGTTACCAAATTCACAAGTGTAACAGTCAAAAGCAATATCACTGTGATGATAATTAAGGACAGAGGTTTTCATTTAGAATATACGCCTCCAGATAATTCTGTGTTCTTATGTTTCTAAGCTGCATTGTGAGGTTATTTTTCTTAGAGCTACAAATAGACTAAAATAACATTTCTAGTTTCAGGGACAGAAAAAGCATCGTAGTACTTAACAAAACAATTCAATTCAAAATAACTCAACTAATTACCTACTTACTGTATTTTTTCTCACATTTCTTATCTATCTTGGTTTGAATAGGCATTTGCAACATTCTTCATCAGATTAAAAGCAAAGAGCAAATATATATATATATAAACATAATACAACAAAAAGATAAATATTTGTCTTTTGTGTTTTTAACTGAAATGCACTATGCATGGTTTCATTTTATTTTCCACTGCCCACATTTTCACTCTGATTTTTAATACTGAGCTGCATCTTGTTCCACTAGTTATCTCACTACAGTAGCATCTCATCATATGCTGAAATGATAGGCTATGCCGGGGGTGCCTTATGTTTATTTGTTCCAGACACACAAGAATTGCTAGTTAATGTATACCCAGGAGTCTATGGACTAGAAAGCAATGAAGTATGGACAGATTATTGGTGCTTAATTTCACTGCTGCTGGTCTAAATGAAAAACTAATTATTATTCTTCTAAAGTAAGGAGAAACAGGAAAGAAACTATGTTTGAAAATGTGAAAGCGAAAACAAACAAACAAACAAAACAAAAATAACCTCTTGATTATTTGAGCATATTGGAAATATACGTCAATTTGTGGGACTACAATTTAGACCACTAATTTAGACCACTAATTTAGACCACTAAAACACTCAAGTGTGTCCTGGGGGGGGGGGGGGGGGGGGGGAGCGGGGATGGGACACACGACACCATGCCCATATCAATGATCTTCTGATTCACCTTGGAGCTGTTAAGATGGCAGGACAATGGAAAGTAAAGCACAGTGCACAGGAGAAAGAATAACTAATCGCTACTATTTTGTTGTTGGTGGTGTTCATTTGTTTTTTAATGATTTAAGTGTCTTTCTAAAGAGGCTTCTCTGTGCAAAGCAGGTATTTTGCACTATTAGACTGTTTTGCACTTATTTGTACCAATAACAATAATATATGCTAGCTTCATATTTATATGACATGTTCCATTTTGCCCACGACAGAGTTAAACAAGAGGATCTGAATTTCCATTTCTGGAAATTTATGAGAGACCAGTATCCAGCTTGCATTAAAGCTTTCAATTGATATTTCTTCAATGATACTTTTCTGCCATTTAATCAATCCCTCCAAAAAGCTGCTAGAAACTTTCTGTTAACAAGCTACACTCCATTCCTAAATTGAAAGGTCCTTAAATCTCTGCCAGATTTAAAAAAATAAATAAATAAAATTCCAGTATTGAAAACAGAAGAACAGAAAGAACTTCCCAGCTAAATGCTCCCTAAAATAGAATGTCTTCAGCTTTTTCTTACATTTTTGAATGGACTTTTGTATTCTTGATTCCACAGTAGCTGTGTGCTAACATAAGGAATGGAGAATATAGTTCCCTGGGTCCTCAGGTAGCATCATCTAACTCATCTAGTCCTTAAAGAAATTTCCTGAGCTGTGAGAGACACAGGTTCAATCTGTTCTGGCTAAGGAAGACCTAGAATGCACATATTACATGTTTTCTTTGGCTTCTGTAATCATCAGATTTATGCAACATAAGGGTACAAAGAATACCATTTCATTAGTGTCCTAAAATAAGGGTCGTTTTTCATTTTTCAGGACAAGGCTGATTCATCACTCATTGCAGAAGGTATAACTTCAGTTGATGGGATGATCCTCTTGGTCTAGGAGCATGTATTTTGTAAATTAGACTCTAAATAAGATACTTAAATTAGAGGTACCAGATGACATGTAAATTGTTTGTTGTTTCTTTAATTATTTTTTTATGCAGTCTTCTCTCTAGACATTTTTTTAAATACTTTACTGTACTCAATTTAATGAAATCTGTTCTTCGTATAGTAACTGGGAATAACTGTTAACAGCATACATTTCATGTTTATTCAGAATGAGATAGAGTAACTATAATGGACTGTATTCTTGAGAATTCTCAGTTTCAAACTCTTGATACTTAGTGGGTAATTCCTTTTACCCTCCATTCCTTTAGTTCTTGTACCTTTAAAGGGTTTTGAACCACACTAATAGCCAGCCTATTTGAAATAATATTTTTGTAAGGACGTTCTTAAGTGTAAAGCTGTTACATACATAGGATGTCAGAAAAGAGGAACATTTATTGAACAATATTTTTCTCCCTGTATGGGGGAGTGTTTGTATCAACTAATATTACATTTTATTAATTCATAAGAAATATTATTATCTCTCTACTGCTAGCTGGGACATTTAAGAATATGGGAAACTTAAGGTTACCTTACCTCTTTGGAATTTACTGGCCAAGGAGTGAAAAAAAAAAAAAAAAAAAACCAGAAAAAAAACCCTGACAAAATTAAAATAAAATAATAAAATAAAATAATAAAATAAAATAAAATAAAATAAAATAAAATAAAATAACAAAATAAAATTAAAATAAAATAAAATAAAATAAAATAAAATAAAATAAAATAGTAAAATAAAATAAAATAAAATAAAATAAAATAAAATAAAATAAAATAAACTTCACATAATTAATTTATGCAAGCTAGTTTTCTATTTGAATGATCCAATTCATTGCTTTAAGAAGTTAGTTCAAGACCATTAAACTGTCTAGTCCTATTCATTTAGCAAACATAGGCTTTTATTCTCATAGTAAGCTTTTTATTTTTTTTTTCTGAATCATATCAGAGTGTTTTGCTATAATTCAAAGAACAACTCGAGTTGATGACATTTACTAATATTGTTATCATGAACAAGTAGTTGCCATGACCGTTTTCTTCAGCATAAACTCTGTAGAATGATCTCATTCCATAATAGAATTCAGTACAAACTTGACCAGCTGTAAATGCCCAGAGGGAGCATTTTTTAGGTATATTATGATCTCATACTGCAGCTTTTTTTTTTTTTTTTTAATCTAATGGTTCTAACAGTAACAGACTATTAGACAATTCCTTAGAAAAATCATTATGTAGACAATACTGAATAGTGCCCACTGATTAGCTATATGAAGAATATAAATAATTTCAGAAATATGAGGCAAAAATTCATCCTGTATGAATGCTAAAGGAAATACTCAAATAAATTGTTTGTTCAGGTAAGGTCCTGAAAAAAGTAATTAGCAGTGTAAGTATCTGATTCAATTGCAGTCCTTTTGTCTTATAAAAATAGATACAGCTGTAATGTATATTGTTGGAGGGAATTAATCTGCTGGAAAATGAATGGAAAGAAGCATATGCTGTGTGCTCCTCTCAGTGCTCCTTTTGTGACAACCTGTATCTCTATAGCACATATATCTCCATTGCTAAACTACTTGTTAAATGCTTTCAAATGAAAATTCATAGTATCATTCCCATGTAACACATTCCAAACTTTAGCATTGTTCTATTTTATTTTCTGCAGATGTACATAATAAAGTACCCACAAACCATATAGTCTTCAACGTCTCTTGCGTTGGAAAATATGATTTTATTTCACTTCACTTTTTGGTCTTTTTCCAATTCTAGCAACATAACAGAAGTTGTTACCATATATTTGCTAAAAGTTATTATGAAAGGAATAATCTATAAGTCACCCTTTTCATTAAAATCAACACAATATGTCTTTGGAGGGGTAAAACTGCAGGAATACCTGATATTTAATTTCTACTCTTCTTCCTCTAAGGTTTTTACTATTGGAAATTTATTTGTAAAATTAAAGAAGATAGTTTTGGATTTATCTTATACATATTATATTGAAAATATATTGCTATCATCAGCTGCCATGTTTTATTATCAGCCGCCATGTTTTATGTTGAAATTCATCTTTACATTGCTGGTGAATTCTTATTAAAAATTTGTGAACATGGTGTTGTGGTTTAACACAGCTGAGCTAAAAACCACAAAACTGTTCACTCACTCCACTCCCAAGTGGGATGGGTGGGTCTGGGGATGGATTAAAGAGTGCAAGAATTTGTGGGTTGAGATAAGGACAGTTTAATAAGAAAGAAACTAACCAAACAAAAACAAAACCAAATATACAGTAACAACAGCAATAAGCAAAGCAAGCAATGTTCAGTGCAGTTTTACACCACCAGCCAACTGATGCCCAAACAGTCCCCAAGCAATGGCAGCCCCCTGGCCTACTCCCCCCAGTTTTATTGCTCAGCATGATGTCACATTGTATGGAATATTGCTTTGGACGCCTTGGGTCAGCTGACTTTGTTCTGTGCCCTTTCAGTTTCTGCATCCCCAGCCCCCTCATGAGTAGGGTAGTATGAGAAGCTGAAAAGTCCTTGACTCAGTGTAAGCACTGCTCAGCAAAAGCTAAAACATTAGTGTGTTACCAATATTATTCTCATTAAAAACAAACAAACAAACAAAAAAGAAACACAGCACCATAACAGCTATAGAGAGAAAATTAATTTTATCTCAACTGAAACCAGAACAGATGGTCCTGTTTTTTGTTTTTTAAAAATATTAATTAGTATCATTATTTATTATCATTATTTTTATTATTATTATCACCTTACTTTCAGATCATAAATGAGTTGCTTACATTGGAAATCCATTTTATGCTGAGAGATGGGCAGTTGTAGAGGTACATTCAGAAAATTAGTAATTATCTCTTTCCATTCACTCCATAGTGAGTTTATGGCCACTACGCCCTTAGCTCAAATGTCCTATATAAGCACTAAATTTTGGATGAAACGAATTCAAGCCAGTTTAACAGACTGCAGGAAAAATAAGACCAACTGCATTCCTTTGAAAGTAAGGCTTTATTCTGTGTGTGGTGGTTTTACCTTGCTAGGCAGCTGAACTCCACCACAACCGCTCTCTCACTCTCCCTTCTCAGAAGAGTAGGGGAAGAAGAAAAGGAAAGAAACAACTCAGAGGTTGAGGTAAGGATAATTTAATTAAAGGAAAAGGCCATGTGGAAGTGCAAAAGAAAGAAATTACTCTGCTTCCCACCAATGAGCAATGCTTGAACACGTCGTTGAAGCAGGGCCTCAATGCACATAGCCATTGTTCAGGAGGACAAATGTTTTCACAATGAGAGCTTCTCTCTTCTTCCTTTTTCCACTTTTGATTGCCGAGTGTGACATCATATGTAATATGATACAGAATATTCCTTTGTTTGGTTTAGGTCAGCTGCCCTGGTGATGTTTCTTTTCTCACATTTTTGCCCAACCCCTAGGAGGGTTAGAGAGAGTCCTGATGCATTGCCAGTATTGCTCAGCAGTAGACACAACTCTGGTGTGATACCAGTGCTGTTCTAGCTACAAGTGCAGAGCACAACACTGTATGGGCTGCTGCAGGGAAAGTTAACTTTATCCCAGCCAGATCCAGGACACCATGACAGTAAGGACTGGAGATTTCAGGAAGTAAATTATTTTAAATTTTATTTTGACTATAAAAATAACTTTATTTATTATTCTTATTTTCTAAGGTTGAAAATAGTTTATGTGTCTTTTTGAGAGGACTCCAATACTAGATTAAATACTTGATTAGCATTCAGCTGTAGAAGACCATCTTCTCTTAGGAGGAAAACAGACTCTTAAGACTTGAATTACATCACATAAAATACTATGCTGCATCCTCACCAACAGGGTCACCAAGCATGTTTGCAGGGCATCTCATATATCGTTGAAATGATCCTGTACATAAAATAGTTTTTACCTGTTTAGGCAACAGAAAAAAATCTTGCTTTAAACATCAAGAGAAGAAAAACAAATAAACAAACAAAAAAGCCATTTAATATTTGATAACATCAGAAGAAACAAAGAGTACTTAGTGAGTTGATATGTTTTATGAAGCTTACATTGTAAAATTTGTGTAATACATTAGCCAGCAACTACATTGGAGAAGTAACATTAATAGAAACCACAGACTGGTGAGGAACACATCCTGAGTGACCTCCCAGTTATTCAAGTGCACTCTGAGTTGAGTAAAAGCCTTTCCATTACTTGTGCAGTACTACAAGGCCTGATGGAATAAGGTTATATTCTCAATATGACAGGGTATTGATTTGATGTTATTTATATCAGTGTTTTAGAAGCATGTTTGTTTAACAGTGTTAACTTTTTTTTTCTTTTTTATAACTTTCACTGTATATATATAAGCACATGTACAATACATAAACAGTTAGTGTTCCATTCCCCTGTTGTGCCAGATCTCTAAAAACTGTAGCAACATGCTAGAGCTGCCTATTACTGAAGCTACTCCTTTAGTTCAAGTAGATGTTTGTACTCTGTGATTCAAGACTGAGACTTAAGATTCTCATTGAAAACTTCACTGAAGGACAATGAGAAAGGTCACTAAGCATTTTCTCATTTTTAAGGTTTTGATTCCAGAAAGCTTTCAAACAAATATAACCCTGACTCAGTGAAAGCTTTCACTTGAAAATAGATTTATTTTTTTTTTCAATCTTAGTTGGATCTCAGAGAATCTTAGATAAAATAGGTATATCATGTGGAAAGAAGGGTAGCTGAAGAGGCAGCATAACTTATTCCACTTTTCTAATTTACTACAAGTAAGTTAAAACAAAAAGGCATGTCCCAAGTCCAAAGCAAAATACTCACTGCAGTAAAATTGAAATTAAAATTAAAATCTCCCTAAAAGTAATGTTAAAAAGCTTGTTAGTCAACATAAGTAACAATTTTTTGTTTCACCAAGGGGGTGGTCAAACACTGAAACAGATTATGAACAGAATGTTCAGATTATGTTCCAGAATGGGAACATTCTGGAATCTCTGTCCTTGGAGATACTCAAAACCGGACTGCACATGTATGTAAGCAACCCAATGTAGTTGACTCTGCTTTGAGCAGGGAGCACCAAATGATCAACAGATTTTCTTAGCAACTTCAGTGTTGCTTTTTGTTTTTTTTTTGTTTGTTTGTTTGTTTGTTTGAAGTGTTTGCACTGGGGAGAGCAGCATCTTAAGTACCTGAATAGAAAGAAAGAAAAAAAAAAAAAAAAGACATATACCAAGGTTGTAGCAGCTACTTATATACATCTTTTATTTTTTAATATTCCACAGTGGTAATGATAAAAATTTTACTTACTTCTCTGGAACTCAGAAGTTACATTTTTGTTATTGATTATTTTAGAAATTAGTAGGACCAGCTGAAGAGGCCAGAACAAACAGAACCAAAAGTGGGGATAAGCTAGCTAATTGTATATACAACTGCCCTAAAGTAACTGTTTCTTCTACACTATAAGTTGGTTGTGGTTTTTTTTTGTTTGTTTGTTTGTTTGTTTTAAACAAATAAGAACTTTGTCTTAAAGTCAAAATATTTCTTTAAAAATATTTACTGGGACATTTTTAACAACTTCGAAGTGAGCATTGAAATTTGAATATTTGTTCTTACAGAAGATCTTTAAATTAGAGGTTCATGGAGGGACCATACATTTCACATTATGTTGTTATTTTTTCCCAATATAAACACCTTAACAAAAAAGAAATTGTCTTAAAATCAATCTTATATATAAATAACTAATCTTATATAAAATAACTAATATTAGTTATTAAAAAAAAAAAGAAAAAAGTTTACACAGTCTATCACTACATTAAACTGCTATCATTCTTCTGCAATTGCAGTTGCTTTCCAAAAACTTGTTAGACATCAGCACTTAGGGTCTCCATAACAGTCCACCAATTCAATAATGAAATGAATGGGAACAAACAAAAGAATGTGATTGATTTATGAAGTTTTCTAACCTATGTAAATAACCAGCATAAACACATGGAAATACATGAAGGTAACTGCACGTTTTTCTTGCTCTCACTTTCTATTCTTTTCTTGAACTATCTCTGTTTTTTCAGTCTTTCATTATTTATTTATTTTCTGTAGTTTAGACAACTTCACATTTATTTGTTTAAGAAGCTTTCAGGTGGTATTTAATATCAGTTTTAACATTGTTTTCTCTTGAGTTCTGGAAATAAATAAATAAAATAAAATAAAATAAAATAAAATAAAATAAAATAAAATAAAATAAAATATAAAATAAAATAAAAAACACAAACATCACTACTGGTTTTTTTTATCAACAGCTGCCTACTCTACTAATACTTATAAAGATGTTCTCCAAAGACCTCATTATTCAGATTTCATCAGGATTAATGATTTTTGAGATAAAGGACTAAACAGTTTATGTAATCACTTTTCAAAAAAAGAGGTGTATACGTAGTAAGAAATATGCTAAAAGCTTTCAGTGGAGTTTGGTTTGAAGACTCTGGAATTGAAATCTTTAGAACAATGCTGAAGAAAGAACAAATAGCTTTTTGCATTGTCCTTCTTGTCCATAGCTAAAAACAGGAGTCCACATGCTGTTAGACTTTGAGATCTAGTTACATTGAAAACAAACAAACAGCAACAATAACAAAAAACAACATCAAGAACATTAAAATATGTCTTGAGAAAGAGCTCCTCTCTGCACCAAACTCTGGCTACAAACCAGACTTGATTAATGAGGCTCGGAATCTTTTTCATTGCCTTTCTTACAAGCCACTGAATAATAGCTGAGCTGTACAGCCTAGCACCGCCAGCAGCTCCACCAGTTGTGATCCCCCAGCAAGGTAAATGAACATCCATTACCACTCTTTCTCCTGATTGTTTCCCTAATAACTCTAAAAATTTGTCACTGCCATGAAAGGATGATAACAACACTAGAGGCTCTATATGTATATTTCTTTTAGATTATTTTCAGTCTTTAAAGTTTTTGACCAGGCAATGAGAAGATTAAAAATAAAAATATTTAATTAAAAATATTTAGAGGAGATATTTTGATTGTTTTGACATAAGCACTGAAATTCAAGTATTCAGTGGGAAGCATGGGTATGTAAATGAAGTATTTCATATTAATTTGTCTAACAAGTTATTGAACTGCTGCTATTCATGCCTGTTTTAGATAAAAAATCTTATAGCAGAGCTGATCCTTCATAAGGTGCTGTCTTTGTTATGGACTATGGACTTTTCTCTCTCTCTCTCTCTCTTTTTTTTTTCCCCTAGAATAATTCTGTTTTAGTCAAACTGTTGTGTAGCCACAAAGAAAGAAACAGGAAACATAAAATAAAGGAAGAATTCTTGGAAGCGTGTGAAAGTAAAAAGCCTAGTAAGAAACAATCAGACAGTTCAAGGAAAAAAAAAAATCTTCCTTGACTGACAACACAATAAGCTGCACAAATTGAAGATAAAAGTTTCCTTCTCTGAAACATATAGATGAAAAATAAATTTGGCACAGGTTTTTCTGATACATCTTTCTGTGGTTTAACATAGTACTAAGTCACATACCTATAAAATACTGCACATAAAAATATTATATTGACATTAATAATTTAAAATATATTAAAACCTAATTAAAAAATAGTTTTATACTATTCAGTATTTCCCCTCAAATATACAATTCATATGCAAATACTTATCAAAGTTTTCAGAATTTCTTTTCCTTCCCTTGTACAAATCAAATTCCCAACGCATTTCTATACTTTGCCTCTGACATATTTATATTACACAAGTAATGTTCAACAGTAGAACATATATGCTAAATTAGATTAGTCCTGCTTTCATGTAATAATATCTGTATGAATTTATACCTATTTATTTACAATACTATGAAGACAATTTTAATGAAATTTAATGAAATTTTAATGAAAAAATGTTTTTAATGTAAAAAATTGAATTCTTATGCAGAATCAGAGTTCATTCACTTTATTTTCTATAAATACGGAAGCTGTGAATATTTACTTATTTACCAAAGAAAACCAAAACATTTTAATTCAAATTCTTACATATACACTTAATTAAATCTTGTTATCATGTCTTATTATTTTCATCATTTTTATTATTTTCATCTTTGAGTGAGATACGCTCACATATATGACATTACTTTTATCTTTCACTCTAGGAACAAAATTGAATAAAAAATAGTTATTGTTTTCAGATCAGCCAAATAAGCTATCTGAAGATTGTGTTAGAAGATGTGTTAGGATATATATCGCCTCTAATATGCACACATGTGCTCAACAGACTAATAACTATGTACAACAAAGAATTGTACATAATTTTAAAATATGATTTAAAGTGATTTTAAAAATAATGGGCAATCTTGGATTGGATGGATGGAGATCTTGGATTCTGCACTTTGGTCACAGGGAAATTACTAAGTGCCATTCTAAGATCCTGAAATGCACTATAATTTCAAGAGATTTTTAATAATAACTTCAGGAGAAAATTTTGGAAGATTACTCAGGACCTCACTCAATGGATTTTGAAAATCTCCAAGGACGCAGTCACCCTTGGAATATTATTTTTTCCTATTTTTAAGTGGAAATTCCTGTAGTTTATGACCATCCCATCTTTTCAATTCTCAAGGCACCATTAAAAAGAATCTGGCTCCATCTTTAATCTCCCCAATCAAGTATTGAGCGATTTTGACAAGATTCCTCAGAGCCTTCTGTTCACCAAACTAAACAATTCTAGCTCTCTCAGCTTCAGCATGTGTCAAATGCTTCAGTCTCTGAGGTATATTCATGGCATTTCTCTAGATTTGCTCAAGTATATCGCTGTCCCTTGTATTTGTGAGCCGCGAATTTGAGTACTCGAAAATATAATACTCAATAAATGGTCTCACCAGTGATAAGTAGAGGGGAAGAATAAACTGGTGGGTCCCCCAGCATATGTTGTTCTGTGACATTATTCTTTCCCATGTGCAGGACTTTGTATTTCTCTGGTCAAATTTTCCATGGTTAAATCCATGCATCTCCAATTTAGAGACAAGGATATCACGGAGGACAGTGTCAAACGCTTTGCACAAGTCCCAGTAGATGATGTCAGTTGCTCTTCCCCCATCCACCAGTACTGTAGCTGCATCATAGATAGCCACCAGATTTTTCAGGCACAATCTGCCCGTAGTGAAGCCATGGTGGCTTTCACAAAATCACCTCTTAATTTCCTTATGCCTTATCATAGTTTTCCAGATCTTGCTAAATGATCTTGCCAGGCACAGAGGTGATACTGACTGGCCTGTAGTTCCCAGGGTCTTCCTTTTTTTCCTTTTAAAAAATGTGGGTTATGTTTCCCCTCTTCCAGTCAGTGGGAACTTCACAGTGGAAATTTTGTGCAAGACAGTGTCAAAAGACTTACTAAACTTGAGATAAGCAACATCATTGCTCTCCCCTCATCTACTGAGCTAGTTATTTCATTGGATAAGGCTACTAGAGGCAGATCAAGCAGGATTTTTTTTTCATAAATATGTGCTGACTGTAAAAATAAATAGGCCAAAGTCTGCTCTCTTACATCCAGGGTTGTAATCCTGATGATCCTGAATTCCATCACCTGTTTCATGGTCACTACTGCCAAGAGTTTTCACATACCCCACAAGTTCTTCCTTAATTGTAAGTCTGAGCACCTCTCCTTGTTGGCTCCTGTATCATCTGTGTCCAGAATTTGTCATCAATGCACTCCAGAGCAGTCCTGGATTTGCTGTATGTTGGTGCATTGCCCTTATTGCAGTGAAGAGGCGAGGGTGAAGTCCCCCATGAGAATCAGAGACTGAAAACATGAATTTTTTTCCAGTTATATGAAGACAGCAAAAGATCAGGACTATAAGGGTTTTCAGGGTTAGGGTTGTAAGGGTTTTTAGGGTTAGCGATTTAGGGTTGGTAGCGGTAGGGTTAAGGGTAAAGGTTAGGGTTAGGGGTTAGGATTAGGGTTATGGTTAGGGTTTAGGGTTAGGGTTAGCTCCGTTAAGGTTAGGGTTAGGGCTAGGGTTAGGATTAGGGTTAAAGTTACGGTTAGGGGTTAGGCTTAGGCTTAGGGTTAGGGTTAGGGGTTAGGCTTAGGTTTAGGGTTAAATTAGGGCTAGGGCTACTCTTAGGGTTATTTTTAGGTTTAGGTATTTTGGTTCGGGTTAGACTTAGGGTTAGTATTAGGGTTAGGGTTAGATTTAGCTTTACGGTTAGGTGTTTTGTTTACAGTTAGGGATTTAGGGTTAGTGTGAGGGTTAGAGACAGTATTAGCATTAGGATTAAGTTTTGTTTTGGCTTAGGGTTAGTATTAGGGTTAGAGTTAGGATTAGGGTTTGAGTTAGAGTTAGTATTAGTGCTAGGGTTAGGTTTAGGTTTAGGTTTAGGGATAGATTTAGGATTAGGGTTAGGGTTAATTTTAAGGCTAGGGTTAGCGTTAGGGGATAGGGTTAGGGGTACGGTTAGGATGTGTTGCAATTTCCTAAAGAAACTAGGAAAATTAAACTAATATTCCCGTTTTCAAGAATTTGTACAGAATGGAAGAGGCTTTCAGGGTAGGGCATAGCTGCCGTACCTGAACATTACCTAGCCTTCCAACCTTACGTGCTATCCTACTGGCGGAACCTGCTGTGCTGACTCTAAGGAATAGTGCGGAGCATAGAGTGGACTGGAGACACTTAGGTTAGGGTTACGCTTAGGCTTAGGTTTAGGCTTAGGTTTAGGCTTAGGTTTAGGCTTAGGCTTAGGCTTAGGCTTAGGGATAGGTTTAGGGTTAGGGTTAGGCTTAGGGTTATTGTAAGGGTTAGGGTTAGCTTTAGGGTTAGGATTAGGCTTAGTGTTGGGTTTGGACTAGGGTTAGGGTTAGGAGCTAGGGTTAGAGTTAGGGATTTAGAGTTTGGTTAGGGTTAGGGTCAGGGTTAGGGTTAGGGTTACGGTTAGGGTTAAGGTTAGGGTTAGACTTAGGGTTAGGGTTAGAGTTAGAGTTAGGGTTAGGGCTACTCTTAGGGTTATGTTTAGGTTTGGCGTTTTGGTTAGGGTCAGACTTAGGGTTAGACTTAGTGTTAGGGTTAGATTTTGGGTATAGGGTTAGGTGTTTTGTTTCGAGTTAGGGATTTAGAGTTAGTGTGAGGGTTAGAGGTAGGATTAGCTTTAGGGTTAGTGTTAGGGTTTGAGTCAGGGTTTGGTTTAGAGTTAGTATTAGTGTTAGTGTTAGGTTTACGTTTAGGTTTAGGAATAGCGTTACGATTAGGGTTAGGGTTATTTTTAAGATTAGGGTTAGCTTTAGGGATTAGGGTTAGGGGTACGGTTAGGGTGTCTTGCAATATCCTTAAGAAACTAGGAAAATTAAACTAACATTGCCATTTGAAAGAATTTGTACAGCATGGAAGAGGCTTTCTGGGTCGGGCATAGCTGCCGTACCTGAACATTACCTAGCCTTCCAACCTTACGTGCTGTCCTACTGGCGGAACCTGCTGTGCTGACTCTAAGGAACAGTGCGGAGCATAGAGTGGAGTGGAGACACTTTAGGGTTAGGGTTAGGCTCAGGCTTAGGCTTAGGCTTAGGTTTAGGGTTAGGCTTAGGCTTAGGCTTAGGTTTAGGTTCAGGTTTAGGCTTAGGGATAGGTTTAGTGTTAGGCTTTGGGTAAGGTTTAGGTTTAAGGTTAGGCTTAGGTTTATGGTTAGGGTTAGGGTTACCTTTAGGGTTAGGATTAGGGTTAGTGTTGGGTTTGGGCTAGGGTTAGGAGCTAGGGTTAGAGTTAGGGATTTAGAGTTGGGTTAGGGTTAGGGTTAGGGTTAGGGTTAGGGTTACGGTTAGGGTTAGGGTTAGGGTTAAGGTTAGGGTTAGGGTTAGGGTTAGGGTTAGGGCTAGGGCTACTCTTAGGGTTATGTTTAGGTTTGGCGTTTTGGTTAGGGTCAGACTTAGGGTTAGACTTAGGGTTAGGGTTAGATTTTCTTTAGGGTTAGGTGTTTTGTTTAGAGTTAGGGATTTATAGTTTGTGTGAGGGTTAGAGTTAGGATTAGGTTTAGGGTTAGTGTTAGGGTTAGGGTTAGTGTTAGGGTTAGGGTTAGGGTTAGAGTTTGTATTAGTGTTAGGGTTAGGATTTGTTTTAGGGATAGAGTTACGATTAGGTTTAGGGTTATTTTTAAGGTTAGGGTTAGCGTTAGGGAATAGGGTTGGGGGTACGGTTAGGGTGTGTTGCAATTTCCTAAAGAAACTAGGGAAATTAAACTAACATTCCCATTTTTAAGAATATGTACAGCATGGAAGAGGCTTTCTGGGTATGGTATAGCTGCCGTACCTGAACATTACCTAGCCTTCCAACCTTACGTGCTAACCTACTGGCGGAACCTGCTGTGCTGACTCTAAGGAATAGTGCGGAGCTTAGAGTGGAATGGAGACACTTTAGGGTTAGGGTTAGGGTTAGGTTTAGGCTTAGGCTTAGGTTTAGGGTTAGGCTTAGGCTTAGGCTTAGTTTTAGGTTTAGGCTTCGACTTAGGCATAGGTTTAGTGTTAGGCTTAGGGTTATGGTTAGGGTTAGGGTTACCTTTAGGGTTAGGATTAGGGTTAGTGTTGGGTTTGGGCTAGGGTTAGGAGCTAGGGTTAGAGTTAGGGATTTAGAGTTGGGTTAGCGTTAGGTTTAGGGTTAGGTTTAGGGTTAGGGTTAGGGTTAGGGTTATGGTTAGGGTTAGGGTTAGGGTTAGGTTTAGGGTTAGGTTTAGGGTTAGGGTTAGGGTTAGGGTTACGGTTAGGTCTAGGGCTGCTCTTAGGGTTACGTTTAGGTTTGGGGTTTTGGTTAGGGTCAGACTTTGCGTTAGTTTTAGGGTTAGGGTTAGATTTTGGTTTAGGGTTAGGTGTTTTGTTTAGAGTTAGGGATTTAGAGTTAGTGTGAGGGTTAGAGTTAGGATTAGGTTTAGGGTTAGGGTTAGGGTTAATGTTGGGTTTTGGCTCGGGTTAGGGTTAGGAGCTAGGGTTAGAGTTAGGGATTTAGAGTTGGGTTAGAGTTAGGGTTAGGGTTAGGGTTAGGGTTAGGGTTAGGGTTAGGGTTACGGTTACGGTTAGGGTTAGGGTTAGGGTTAAGGTTAGGGTTAGGGTTAGGGTTAGGGTTAGGGTTAGGGTTAGGGCTAGGGCTACTCTTAGGGTTATGTTTAGGTTTGGGGTTTTGGTTAGGGTCAGACTTAGGGTTAGACTTAGGGTTAGGGTTAGATTTTGGTTTAGGGTTAGGTGTTTTGTTTAGAGTTAGGGATTTAGAGTTAGTGTGAGGGTTAGAGTTAGGATTAGGTTTAGGGTTAGTGTTAGGGTTAGGGTTAGAGTTAGGGTTAGTGTTAGGGTTAGGGTTTGGGTTAGAGTTTGTATTAGTGTTATGGTTAGGATTTGTTTTAGGGATAGAGTTACGATTAGGTTTAGGGTTATTTTTAAGTTTAGGGTTAGTGTTAAGGAATAGGGTTGGGGGTACGGTTAGGGTGTGTTGCAATTTCCTAAAGAAACTAGGGAAATTAAACTAACATTCCCATTTTCAAGAAAATGTACAGCATGGAAGAGGCTTTCTGGGTAGGGCATAGCTGCCGTACCTGATCATTACCTAGCCTTCCAACCTTACGTGCTAACCTACTGGCGGAACCTGCTGTGCTGACTCTAAGGAATATTGCCAACTATAGAGTGGACTGGAGACACTTCGGTTAGGGTTAGGGTTAGGTTTAGGCTTAGGATTAGGTTTAGGCTTAAGTTTAGGGTTAGGGTAAGGTTTAGTCTTAGGTTTAGGTTTACGCTTTGACTTAGGGATAGCTTTAGGGTTAGGCTTAGGGTTAGGGTAAGGTTTAGGTTTAGGGTTAGGCTTAGGGTTATGGTTAGGGATAGGGTTAGCTTTAGGGTTAGGATTAGGGTTAGTGTTGGGTTTGGGCTAGCGTTAGGGTTAGGAGCTAGGGTTAGATTTAAGAATTTAGAGTTAGGTTAGGGTTGTGTTAGGGTTAGGGTTAGGGTTAGGGTTAGGGCTACTCTTAAGGTTACGTTTAGGTTTGGGGTTTTGTTTAGGGTCAGACTTAGGGATAGTATTAGGGTTAGGGTTAGATTTTGTTTTGGGTTAGGTGTTTTTTTTAGAGTTAGGGATTTAGGCTTATTGTAAGGGTTAGAGTTAGGATTAGGTTTAGGGTTAGTGTTAGGGTTTGAGTCAGGGTTTGGTTTAGAGTTAGTATTAGTGTTAGTGTTAGGTTTAGGTTTAGGTTTAGGAATAGAGTTACGATTAGGGTTAGGGTTATTTTTAAGTTTAGGGTTAGCTTTAGGGATTAGGGTTAGGGGTACGGTTAGGGTGTCTTGCAAAATCCTTAAGAAACTAGGAAAATTAAACTAACATTGCCATTTGAAAGAATTTGTACAGCATGGAAGAGGCTTTCAGGATAGGGCATAGCTGCCGTACCTGAACATTACCTAGCCTTCCAACCTTACGTGCTAACCTACTGGCAGAACCTGCTGTGCTGACTCTAAGGAATAGTGCCGACCATAGAGTGGAGTGGAGACACTTTAGGGTTAGGCTTAGGGTTATGGTTAGGGTTAGGGTTAGCTTTAGGGTTAGGATTAGGGTTAGTGTTGGGTTTGGGCTAGTGTTAGGATTAGGAGCTAGGGTTAGATTTAGGAATTTAGAGTTAGGTTACGGTTGTGTCAGGGTTAGGGTTAGGGGTAGGCTTAGGGTTAGGGTTAGGGCTAGGGTTAAAATTGGTGGTAGTGTTACCGTTAGGTTTAGGTTTAGGTTTAGGGATAGAGTTACGATTAGGTTTAGGGTTATTTTTAGGGTTAGGTTTAGTGTTAGGGAATAGGGTTAGGGGTACGGGGTACGTAAGTCTGTGTTGCAATTTCCTAAAGAAACTAGGAAAATTAAACTAACATACCCATTTTCAAGAATATGTACAGCATGGAAGATGCTTTGAGGGTAGGGCATAGCTGCCGTACCTAACATTACCTAACCTTCCAACGTTACGTGCTGTCCTACTGGCGAAACCTGCTGTGCTGACTCTAAGGAATAGTGCGGAGCATAGAGTGGACTGGAGACACTTAGGTTAGGGTTAGGCTTAGGCTTAGGCTTAGGTTTAGGTTTAGGCTTAGGCTTAGGCTTAGTTTAAATTCAGGCTTAGGCTTAGGGATAGGTTTAGTGTTAGGCTTAGGGTAAGGTTTAGGTTTAGGGTTAGGCTTAAAGTTATGGTTAGGGTTAGGGTTACCTTTAGGGTTAGGATTAGGGTTAGTGTTGGGTTTGGGCTAGGGTTAGGGTTAGGAGCTAGGGTTAGAGTTAGGGATTTGGAGTTGGTTTAGGGTTAGGTTTAGGGTTAGCGTTAGGGTTAGGGTCAGACTTAGGGTTAGACTTAGGGTTAGGGTTAGATTTTGGTTTAGGGTTAGGTGTTTTTTTTAGAGTTAGGGATTTAGAGTTACGTTTAGGTGTGACGGTTAGAGTTAGGATTAGGTTTAGGGTTAGTGTTACGTTTAGGGTTAGGGTTAGGGTTAGGTTTAGGATTAGTGTTAGGGTTAGGGTTAGGGTTAGGGTTGGGGTTAGGGTTAGTTTTAGAATTAGTAGCAGTGTTACCGTTAGGTTTAGGATTAGGTTTAGGGATAGAGTTATGATTAGGTTTAGGGTTATTTTTAAGTTTAGGGTTAGCGTTAGGGAATAGGGTTGGGGTACGGGGTATGGTTAGTGTGTGTTGCAATTTCCTAAAGAAACTAGGAAAATTAAACTAGCATTCCCATTTTCAAGAATATGTACAGCATGGAAGAGGCTTTCAGCGTAGGGCATAGCTGCCTTACCTGAACATTACCTAGCCTTCCAACCTTACGTGCTATCCTACTGGCGGAACCTGCTGTGCTGACTCTAAGGAATAGTGCGGAGCATAGAGTGGAGTGGAGACACTTTAGGGTTAGGCTTAGGCTTAGGCTTAGGGTTAGGGTTAGGCTTAGTGATACGGCTACTCTTAGGGTTACGTTTAGGTTTGGGGTTTTGGTTAGGGTCAGACTTAGGGTTAGTATTAGGGTTAGGGTTAGATTTTCGTTTAGGGTTAGGTGTTTTGTTTAGAGTTAGGGATTTAGAGGTAGTGTGAGGGTTTTAGTTAGGATTAGGTTTAGGGTTAGTGTTAGGGTTAGGGTTAGTGTTAGGGTTAGGGTTTGGGTTAGAGTTTGTATTAGTGTTAGGGTTAGGGTTTGTTTTAGGGATAGAGTTACGATTAGGTTTAGGTTTATATTTAAGTTTAGGGTTAGCGTTAGGTGATAGGGTTAGGGGTACGGTTAGGGTGTGTTGCAATTTCCTAAAGAAACTTGGGAAATTAAACTTATATTCCCATTTTCAAGAATATGTAGTGCATGGAAGAGGCTTTCAGGGTAGGGCATAGCTGCCGTACCTGAACATTACCTAGCCTTCTACGTGCTAACCTACTGGCGGATTCTGCTGTGCCTACTCCGAGGAATAGTGCGGAGCATAGAGTGGAGTGGAGACACCTTAGGGTTAGGTTTAGGGTTAGGCTTAGGCTTAGGTATTGGTTTATGGTTAGGGTTAGGCTTAGGCATAGGTTAGGTTTAGGTTTAGGCTTAGGCTTAGGCTTAGGCTTAGGGATAGGTTTAGTGTTAGGCTTAGGGTTAGGGTAAGGTTTAGGTTTAGGGTTAGGCTTAGGGATACGGTTAGGTTTAGGTTTAGGATTAGGTTTATTGTTGGGTTAGGGCTAGGGTTAGGATTAGGAGCTAGGGTTAGAGTTAGGGATTTAGAGTTGGGTTAAGGTTGGGGTTAGGGTTAGTGGTAGTGTTAGGGTTAGGGCTACTCTTAAGGCTTAGGGTTAGGGTTAGGGTTAGGGTATTAGGGTTAGGGGTTTGGGTTATAGGTGGTATTAGTGTTAGGGTTAGGATTAGGATTAGGGTTAGTGTTGGGTTAGGGTTAGGGTTAGGATTAGGAGCTAGGATTAGAGTTAGGGATTTAGAGTTGGGTTAAGGTTAGGGTTAGGTTTAGGGATAGGGTTAGGATTAGGTTTAGGGTTAGGGTTAGGGTTAGGGTTAGGGTTAGGGTTAGGTTTAGGGTTGGGTTTGGGTTTAGGGTTAGGGTTAGGTTTAGGGTTATGGTTGGGGTTAAGTTTAGGGTTAGGGTTAGGTTTAGAGTTAGGGTTAGGTTTAGGGTTAGGGTTAGGGTTAGGGTTAGGGTTAGCGATAGGGTTAGGGTTAGGCTTAGGCTTAGGTTTAGGTTTACGGTTAGGAGTTAGGTTTAGTGTTAGGCTTAGGGTTATGTTTAGAGTTAGGGTTAGCTTTAGCGTTAGGGTTAGGGTTACGGTTAGGGGTGGGGTTGGGGTTAGCTTTAGGGTTAGGGGCTTGCTTTAGAGTTGGATGTTTAGGGTTAGTGTTAGGGTTAGAGTTAAAGTTAGAATTATTTTTAAGATTAAATTTAGGGTTAGCATTAGTGTAAGGGGTGGCGTTGGGGTTGGGGTTATATTTAGTATTAGTTTTAGGGTTAGGTTAGGTTTAGGTTTAGGGATAGTTTTACGATTAGTGTTAGGGTTATTTTTAAGGTTAGGGTTAGTGTTAGTGGATAGGGTTAGCGGTATGGTTAGGGTGTGTTGCAATTTCCTGAAGAAACTTGAGAAGTTAAACTAACATTCCTATTTTAAAGAATATGTTACAGCAAGGAAGAGGCTTTCAGCGTAGGCTATAGCTGCCGTACCTGAACATTACCTAGTCTTCCAACCTTATGTGCTGTCCTCCTGGCGGAACCTGCTGTGCTGACTCTAAGGAATAGTGCGGAGCTTAGAGTGGAATGGAGACACTTCGGTTAGGGTTAGCCTTAGGTTTAGGCTTAGGCTTAGGTTTAGGGTTAGGCTTAGGCTTAGGCTTAGGTTTAGGTTCAGGTTTAGGCTTAGGGATAGGTTTAGTGTTAGGCTTAGAGTAAGGTTTAGGTTTAGTGTTAGGCTTAGGGTTATGGTTAGGGTTAGGGTTACCTTTAGGGTTAGGATTAGGGTTAGTGTTGGGTTTGGGCTAGGGTTAGGAGCTAGGGTTAGAGTTAGGGATTTAGAGTTGGGTTAGCGTTAGGTTTAGGGTTAGGTTTAGGGTTAGGGTTAGGGTTAGGGTTAGGGTTAGGTTTAGGGTTAGGTTTAGGGTTAGGGCTAGGGTTAGGGTTACGGTTAGGTCTAGGGCTGCTCTTAGGGTTACGTTTAGGTTTGGGGTTTTGGTTAGGGTCAGACTTAGGGTTAGTTTTAGGGTTAGGGTTAGATTTTGGTTTAGGGTTAGGTGTTTTGTTTAGAGTTAGGGATTTAGAGTTAGTGTGAGGGTTAGAGTTAGGATTAGGTTTAGGGTTAGGGTTAGGGTTAGGGTTAGGGTTAGGGTTAGGGTTAGGGTTTGGGTTAGAGTTTGTATTAGTGTTAGGGTTAGGGTTTGTTTTAGGGATAGAGTTACGATTAGGTTTAGGGTTATTTTTAAGGTTAGGGTTAGCGTTAGGTGATAGGGTTAGGGGTACGGTTAGGGTGTGTTGCAATTTCCTAAAGAAACTTGGGAAATTAAACTAGCATTTCCATTTTAAAGAATATGTACAGCATGGAAGAGGCTTTCTGGGTAGGGCATAGCTGCAGTACCTGAACATTACTTAGCCTTCTAAACTTACGTGCTATCCTACGGGCGGAACCTGCTGTGCTGACTCTAAGGAATAGTGCGGAGCGTAGAGTGGACTGGAGACACTTCGGTTAGGGTTAGAGTTAGGCTTAGGCTTAAGATTAGGTTTAGGCTTAAGTTTAGGGTTAGGCTTAGGCTTAGGTTTAGGTTTACGCTTAGATTTAGGGATAGGTTTAGGGTTAGGCTTAGGGTTAGGGTAAGTTTTTGGTTTAGGGTTAGGCTTACGCTTATGGTTAGCGTTAGGGTTAGCTTTACGGTTAGTATTAGGGTTAGTGTTGGGTTTGGGCTAGCGTTAGGGTTAGGAGCTAGGGTTAGATTTAGGAATTTAGAGTTAGGTTAGGGTTGTGTTAGGGTTATGTTTAGGGTTAGGGTTAGGGTTAGGGCTAGGGCTACTCTTAGGGTTACGTTTAGGTTTGGGGTTTTGGTTAGGGTCAGACTTAGGGTTAGTATTAAGGTTAGGGTTAGATTTTGGTTTAGGGTTAGGTGTTTTGTTTAGAGTTAGGGATTTAGAGTTAGTGTGAGGGTTAGAGTTAGGATTAGGTTTAGGGTTAGTGTTAGGGTTAGGGTTAGGGTTAGGGTTAGGGTTAGGGTTAGGGTTAGGGTTAGGGTTAGGGTTAGGGTTAGGGTTAGGGTTAGGGTTAGGGTTAGGGTTAGGGTTAGGGTTAGATTTAGGGTTAGGGTTTGGGTTTGGGTTAGAGTTAATATTAGTGTTATTGTTTGGTTTAGGTTTAGGGATAGAGTTACGATTGGGGTTAGTGTTATTTTTAAGGTTAGGTTTACCATTAGGGAATAGGGTTAGGGGTACTGGGTACGGTTAGTGTATGTTGCAATTTCCTAAATAAACTAGGAAAATTAAACTAACATTCCCATTTTCAAGAATATGTACAGCATGGAAGATGCTTTTAGGGTAGGGCATAGCTGCCGTACCTGAAAATTACCTAGCTTTCCAACCTTATGTGCTGTCCTACTGGCGGAACCTGCTGTGCTGACTCTAAGGAATAGTGTCGACTATAGAGTGGACTGGATACACTTAGGTTAGGGTTATGCTTAGGCTTAGGCTTAGGCTTAGGTTTAGGGTTAGGCTTAGGTTTAAGCTTAGGTTTAGGTTCAAGCTTAGGCTTAGGTATAGTTTTAGTGTTAGGCTTAGGGTAAGGTTTAGGTTTAAGGTTAGGCTTAGGGTTATGGTTAGGGTTAGGGTTAGCTTTAGGGTTAGGATTAGGCTTAGTGTTGGGTTTGGGCTAGGGTTAGGGTTAGGAGCTAGGGTTAGAGTTAGGGATTTAGAGTTGGGTTAGGGTTAGGTTTAGAGTTAGGGTTAGCGTTAGGGGTAGGTTTAGGGTTAGGTTTAGGGTTAGGGTTAGGGTTAGGGCTAGGGCTAGGGCTAGGGCTACTCTTAGGGTTACGTTTAGTTTTCGGGTTTTGGTTAGGGTCAGACTTAGGGTTAGTATTAGGGTTAGGGTTAGATTTTGGTCTAGGGTTAGGTGTTTTGTTTAGAGTTAGGGATTTAGAGTTAGTGTGAGGGTTAGTGTTAGGGTTAGGGTTAGGGTTAGGGTTAGGGTTAGGGTTAGGGTTAGGGTTAGGGTTAGAATTAGTAGTAGTGTTACTGTTTGGTTTAGGATTAGGTTTAGGGACAGAGTTACGATTAGGTTTAGGGTTATTTTTAAGTTTAGGGTTAGCGTTAGTGAATAGGGTTAGGGGTACGGGGTACGGTTAGTGTGTGTTGCAATTTCCTAAAGAAACTAGGAAAATATAAACTAACATTCCCATTTTAAAGAATATGTACAGCATGGAAGAGGCTTTCAGGGTAGGGCATAGCTGCCGTACCTGAACATTACCTAGCCTTCCAAACTTATGTGCTGTCCTACTGGCGGAACCTGCTGTGCTTACTCTAAGGAATAGTGCGGAGCATAGAGTGGAGTGGAGACACTTTAGGGTTAGGCTTAGGCTTAGGCTTAGGGTTAGGGTTAGGCTTAGTGATACGGCTACTCTTAGGGTTACGTTTAGGTTTGGGGTTTTGGTTAGGGTCAGACTTAGGGTTAGACTTAGGGTTAGGGTTAGATTTTGGTTTAGGGTTAGGTGTTTTGTTTAGAGTTAGGGATTTAGGGTTAGTGTGAGGGTTTTAGTTAGGATTAGGTTTAGGGTTAGTGTTAGGGTTAGGGTTTGGGTTAGAGTTTGTATTAGTGTTAGGGTTAGGGTTTGTTTTAGGGATAGAGTTACGATTAGGTTTAGGGTTATTTTTAAGGTTAGGGTTAACGTTAGGTGATAGGGTTAGGGGTACGTTTAGGGTGTGTTGCAATTTCCTAAAGAAACTAGGGAAATTAAACCAATATTCCCATTTTAAAGAATATGTGTAGCATGTAAGAGGCTTTACGGGTAGGGCATAGCTGCCGTACCTGAACATTACCTAGCCTTCCAACCTTACGTGCTATCCTACTGGCGGAACCTGCTGTGCTGACTGTAAGGAATAGTGCCGACCATAGAGTGGAGTGGAGACACTTTAGGGTTAGGTTTAGGGTTAGGCTTAGGTTTAGGTTTAGGTTTAGGCTTAGGCTTAGGCTTAGGCTTAGGGATAGGTTTAGTGTTAGGCTTAGGGTTAGGGTAAGGTTAAAGGTTTGGGTTAGGGTTAGGGATACGGTTAGGGTTAGGGTTAGGATTAGGTTTTGTGTTCGGTTAGGGCTAGGGTTAGGATTAGGAGCTAGGGTTAGAGTTAGGGATTTGGAGTTGGCCTAACGTTAGGGTTAGGGTTACGGATAGGGTTAGGGTTAGGGTTAGGGTTAGGGTTAGGGTTAGGGTTAGGTTTAGGGTTAGGGCTAGGGTTAGGGTTACGGTTAGGTCTAGGGCTGCTCTTAGGGTTACGTTTAGGTTTGGGGTTTTGGTTAGGGTCAGACTTAGGGTTAGTTTTAGGGTTAGGGTTAGATTTTGGTTTAGGGTTAGGTGTTTTGTTTAGAGTTAGGGATTTAGAGTTAGTGTGAGGGTTAGAGTTAGGATTAGGTTTAGGGTTAGGGTTAGGGTTAGGGTTAGGGTTAGGGTTAGGGTTAGGGTTAGGGTTAGGGTTAGTGTTAGGGTTAGGGTTTGGGTTAGAGTTTGTATTAGTGTTAGGGTTAGGGTTTGTTTTAGGGATAGAGTTACGATTAGGTTTAGGGTTATTTTTAAGGTTAGGGTTAGCGTTAGGTGATAGGGTTAGGGGTACGGTTAGGGTGTCTTGCAATTTCCTAAAGAAACTTGGGAAATTAAACTAGCATTTCCATTTTAAAGAATATGTACAGCATGGAAGAGGCTTTCTGGGTAGGGCATAGCTGCCGTACCTGAACATTACTTAGCCTTCTAAACTTACGTGCTATCCTACGGGCGGAACCTGCTGTGCTGACTCTAAGGAATAGTGCGGAGCGTAGAGTGGACTGGAGACACTTCGGTTAGGGTTAGAGTTAGGCTTAGGCTTAAGATTAGGTTTAGGCTTAAGTTTAGGGTTAGGCTTAGGCTTAGGTTTAGGTTTACGCTTAGATTTAGGGATAGGTTTAGGGTTAGGCTTAGGGTTAGGGTAAGTTTTAGGTTTAGGGTTAGGCTTACGCTTATGGTTAGCGTTAGGGTTAGCTTTACGGTTAGTATTAGGGTTAGTGTTGGGTTTGGGCTAGCGTTAGGGTTAGGAGCTAGGGTTAGATTTAGGAATTTAGAGTTAGGTTAGGGTTGTGTTAGGGTTATGTTTAGGGTTAGGGTTAGGGTTAGGGCTAGGGCTACTCTTAGGGTTACGTTTAGGTTTGGGGTTTTGGTTAGGGTCAGACTTAGGGTTAGTATTAAGGTTAGGGTTAGATTTTGGTTTAGGGTTAGGTGTTTTGTTTAGAGTTAGGGATTTAGAGTTAGTGTGAGGGTTAGAGTTAGGATTAGGTTTAGGGTTAGTGTTAGGGTTAGGGTTAGGGTTAGGGTTAGGGTTAGGGTTAGGGTTAGGGTTAGGGTTAGGGTTAGGGTTAGGGTTAGGGTTAGGGTTAGGGTTAGGGTTAGGGTTAGGGTTAGGGTTAGGGTTAGGGTTAGGGTTAGGTTAGGGTTAGGGTTAGGGTTAGGGTTAGGGTTAGGGTTAGGGTTAGGGTTAGGGTTAGGGTTAGGGTTAGGGTTAGGGTTAGGGTTAGGGTTTGGGTTTGGGTTAGAGTTAATATTAGTGTTATTGTTTGGTTTAGGTTTAGGGATAGAGTTACGATTGGGATTAGTGTTATTTTTAAGGTTAGGGTTAGGGTTAGGGTTAGGGTTAGGGTTAGGGTTAGGGTTAGGGTTAGGGTTAGGGTTAGAATTAGTAGTAGTGTTACTGTTTGGTTTAGGATTAGGTTTAGGGACAGAGTTACGATTAGGTTTAGGGTTATTTTTAAGTTTAGGGTTAGCGTTAGTAAATAGGGTTAGGGGTACGGGGTACGGTTAGTGTGTGTTGCAATTTCCTAAAGAAACTAGGAAAATATAAACTAACATTCCCATTTTAAAGAATATGTACAGCATGGAAGAGGCTTTCAGGGTAGGGCATAGCTGCCGTACCTGAACATTACCTAGCCTTCCAAACTTATGTGCTGTCCTACTGGCGGAACCTGCTGTGCTTACTCTAAGGAATAGTGCGGAGCATAGAGTGGAGTGGAGACACTTTAGGGTTAGGCTTAGGCTTAGGCTTAGGGTTAGGGTTAGGCTTAGTGATACGGCTACTCTTAGGGTTACGTTTAGGTTTGGGGTTTTGGTTAGGGTCAGACTTAGGGTTAGACTTAGGGTTAGGGTTAGATTTTGGTTTAGGGTTAGGTGTTTTGTTTAGAGTTAGGGATTTAGGGTTAGTGTGAGGGTTTTAGTTAGGATTAGGTTTAGGGTTAGTGTTAGGGTTAGGGTTTGGGTTAGAGTTTGTATTAGTGTTAGGGTTAGGGTTTGTTTTAGGGATAGAGTTACGATTAGGTTTAGGGTTATTTTTAAGGTTAGGGTTAACGTTAGGTGATAGGGTTAGGGGTACGTTTAGGGTGTGTTGCAATTTCCTAAAGAAACTAGGGAAATTAAACCAATATTCCCATTTTAAAGAATATGTGTAGCATGTAAGAGGCTTTACGGGTAGGGCATAGCTGCCGTACCTGAACATTACCTAGCCTTCCAACCTTACGTGCTATCCTACTGGCGGAACCTGCTGTGCTGACTGTAAGGAATAGTGCCGACCATAGAGTGGAGTGGAGACACTTTAGGGTTAGGTTTAGGGTTAGGCTTAGGTTTAGGTTTAGGTTTAGGCTTAGGCTTAGGCTTAGGCTTAGGGATAGGTTTAGTGTTAGGCTTAGGGTTAGGGTAAGGTTAAAGGTTTGGGTTAGGGTTAGGGATACGGTTAGGGTTAGGGTTAGGATTAGGTTTTGTGTTCGGTTAGGGCTAGGGTTAGGATTAGGAGCTAGGGTTAGAGTTAGGGATTTGGAGTTGGCCTAACGTTAGGGTTAGGGTTACGGATAGGGTTAGGGTTAGGGTTAGGGTTAGGGTTAGGGTTAGGTTTAGGGTTAGGGCTAGGGTTAGGGTTACGGTTAGGTCTAGGGCTGCTCTTAGGGTTACGTTTAGGTTTGGGGTTTTGGTTAGGGTCAGACTTAGGGTTAGTTTTAGGGTTAGGGTTAGATTTTGGTTTAGGGTTAGGTGTTTTGTTTAGAGTTAGGGATTTAGAGTTAGTGTGAGGGTTAGAGTTAGGATTAGGTTTAGGGTTAGGGTTAGGGTTAGGGTTAGGGTTAGGGTTAGGGTTAGGGTTAGGGTTAGGGTTAGGGTTAGTGTTAGGGTTAGGGTTTGGGTTAGAGTTTGTATTAGTGTTAGGGTTAGGGTTTGTTTTAGGGATAGAGTTACGATTAGGTTTAGGGTTATTTTTAAGGTTAGGGTTAGCGTTAGGTGATAGGGTTAGGGGTACGGTTAGGGTGTCTTGCAATTTCCTAAAGAAACTTGGGAAATTAAACTAGCATTTCCATTTTAAAGAATATGTACAGCATGGAAGAGGCTTTCTGGGTAGGGCATAGCTGCCGTACCTGAACATTACTTAGCCTTCTAAACTTACGTGCTATCCTACGGGCGGAACCTGCTGTGCTGACTCTAAGGAATAGTGCGGAGCGTAGAGTGGACTGGAGACACTTCGGTTAGGGTTAGAGTTAGGCTTAGGCTTAAGATTAGGTTTAGGCTTAAGTTTAGGGTTAGGCTTAGGCTTAGGTTTAGGTTTACGCTTAGATTTAGGGATAGGTTTAGGGTTAGGCTTAGGGTTAGGGTAAGTTTTAGGTTTAGGGTTAGGCTTACGCTTATGGTTAGCGTTAGGGTTAGCTTTACGGTTAGTATTAGGGTTAGTGTTGGGTTTGGGCTAGCGTTAGGGTTAGGAGCTAGGGTTAGATTTAGGAATTTAGAGTTAGGTTAGGGTTGTGTTAGGGTTATGTTTAGGGTTAGGGTTAGGGTTAGGGCTAGGGCTACTCTTAGGGTTACGTTTAGGTTTGGGGTTTTGGTTAGGGTCAGACTTAGGGTTAGTATTAAGGTTAGGGTTAGATTTTGGTTTAGGGTTAGGTGTTTTGTTTAGAGTTAGGGATTTAGAGTTAGTGTGAGGGTTAGAGTTAGGATTAGGTTTAGGGTTAGTGTTAGGGTTAGGGTTAGGGTTAGGGTTAGGGTTAGGGTTAGGGTTAGGGTTAGGGTTAGGGTTAGGGTTAGGGTTAGGGTTAGGGTTAGGGTTAGGGTTAGGGTTAGGGTTAGGGTTAGGGTTAGGGTTAGGGTTAGGGTTAGGGTTAGGGTTAGGGTTAGGGTTAGGGTTAGGGTTAGGGTTAGGGTTAGGGTTAGGGTTAGGGTTAGGGTTAGGGTTAGGGTTAGGGTTAGGGTTTGGGTTTGGGTTAGAGTTAATATTAGTGTTATTGTTTGGTTTAGGTTTAGGGATAGAGTTACGATTGGGATTAGTGTTATTTTTAAGGTTAGGGTTAGGGTTAGGGTTAGGGTTAGGGTTAGGGTTAGGGTTAGGGTTAGGGTTAGGGTTAGGGTTAGAATTAGTAGTAGTGTTACTGTTTGGTTTAGGATTAGGTTTAGGGACAGAGTTACGATTAGGTTTAGGGTTATTTTTAAGTTTAGGGTTAGCGTTAGTGAATAGGGTTAGGGGTACGGGGTACGGTTAGTGTGTGTTGCAATTTCCTAAAGAAACTAGGAAAATATAAACTAACATTCCCATTTTAAAGAATATGTACAGCATGGAAGAGGCTTTCAGGGTAGGGCATAGCTGCCGTACCTGAACATTACCTAGCCTTCCAAACTTATGTGCTGTCCTACTGGCGGAACCTGCTGTGCTTACTCTAAGGAATAGTGCGGAGCATAGAGTGGAGTGGAGACACTTTAGGGTTAGGCTTAGGCTTAGGCTTAGGGTTAGGGTTAGGCTTAGTGATACGGCTACTCTTAGGGTTACGTTTAGGTTTGGGGTTTTGGTTAGGGTCAGACTTAGGGTTAGACTTAGGGTTAGGGTTAGATTTTGGTTTAGGGTTAGGTGTTTTGTTTAGAGTTAGGGATTTAGGGTTAGTGTGAGGGTTTTAGTTAGGATTAGGTTTAGGGTTAGTGTTAGGGTTAGGGTTTGGGTTAGAGTTTGTATTAGTGTTAGGGTTAGGGTTTGTTTTAGGGATAGAGTTACGATTAGGTTTAGGGTTATTTTTAAGGTTAGGGTTAACGTTAGGTGATAGGGTTAGGGGTACGTTTAGGGTGTGTTGCAATTTCCTAAAGAAACTAGGGAAATTAAACCAATATTCCCATTTTAAAGAATATGTGTAGCATGTAAGAGGCTTTACGGGTAGGGCATAGCTGCCGTACCTGAACATTACCTAGCCTTCCAACCTTACGTGCTATCCTACTGGCGGAACCTGCTGTGCTGACTGTAAGGAATAGTGCCGACCATAGAGTGGAGTGGAGACACTTTAGGGTTAGGTTTAGGGTTAGGCTTAGGTTTAGGTTTAGGTTTAGGCTTAGGCTTAGGCTTAGGCTTAGGGATAGGTTTAGTGTTAGGCTTAGGGTTAGGGTAAGGTTAAAGGTTTGGGTTAGGGTTAGGGATACGGTTAGGGTTAGGGTTAGGATTAGGTTTTGTGTTCGGTTAGGGCTAGGGTTAGGATTAGGAGCTAGGGTTAGAGTTAGGGATTTGGAGTTGGCCTAACGTTAGGGTTAGGGTTACGGATAGGGTTAGGGTTAGGGTTAGGGTTAGGGTTAGGGTTAGGGTTAGGTTTAGGGTTAGGGCTAGGGTTAGGGTTACGGTTAGGTCTAGGGCTGCTCTTAGGGTTACGTTTAGGTTTGGGGTTTTGGTTAGGGTCAGACTTAGGGTTAGTTTTAGGGTTAGGGTTAGATTTTGGTTTAGGGTTAGGTGTTTTGTTTAGAGTTAGGGATTTAGAGTTAGTGTGAGGGTTAGAGTTAGGATTAGGTTTAGGGTTAGGGTTAGGGTTAGGGTTAGGGTTAGGGTTAGGGTTAGTGTTAGGGTTAGGGTTTGGGTTAGAGTTTGTATTAGTGTTAGGGTTAGGGTTTGTTTTAGGGATAGAGTTACGATTAGGTTTAGGGTTATTTTTAAGGTTAGGGTTAGCGTTAGGTGATAGGGTTAGGGGTACGGTTAGGGTGTCTTGCAATTTCCTAAAGAAACTTGGGAAATTAAACTAGCATTTCCATTTTAAAGAATATGTACAGCATGGAAGAGGCTTTCTGGGTAGGGCATAGCTGCCGTACCTGAACATTACTTAGCCTTCTAAACTTACGTGCTATCCTACGGGCGGAACCTGCTGTGCTGACTCTAAGGAATAGTGCGGAGCGTAGAGTGGACTGGAGACACTTCGGTTAGGGTTAGAGTTAGGCTTAGGCTTAAGATTAGGTTTAGGCTTAAGTTTAGGGTTAGGCTTAGGCTTAGGTTTAGGTTTACGCTTAGATTTAGGGATAGGTTTAGGGTTAGGCTTAGGGTTAGGGTAAGTTTTAGGTTTAGGGTTAGGCTTACGCTTATGGTTAGCGTTAGGGTTAGCTTTACGGTTAGTATTAGGGTTAGTGTTGGGTTTGGGCTAGCGTTAGGGTTAGGAGCTAGGGTTAGATTTAGGAATTTAGAGTTAGGTTAGGGTTGTGTTAGGGTTATGTTTAGGGTTAGGGTTAGGGTTAGGGCTAGGGCTACTCTTAGGGTTACGTTTAGGTTTGGGGTTTTGGTTAGGGTCAGACTTAGGGTTAGTATTAAGGTTAGGGTTAGATTTTGGTTTAGGGTTAGGTGTTTTGTTTAGAGTTAGGGATTTAGAGTTAGTGTGAGGGTTAGAGTTAGGATTAGGTTTAGGGTTAGTGTTAGGGTTAGGGTTAGGGTTAGGGTTAGGGTTAGGGTTAGGGTTAGGGTTAGGGTTAGGGTTAGGGTTAGGGTTAGGGTTAGGGTTAGGGTTAGGGTTAGGGTTAGGGTTAGGGTTAGGGTTAGGGTTAGGGTTAGGGTTAGGGTTAGGGTTAGGGTTAGGGTTAGGGTTAGGGTTAGGGTTAGGGTTAGGGTTTGGGTTTGGGTTAGAGTTAATATTAGTGTTATTGTTTGGTTTAGGTTTAGGGATAGAGTTACGATTGGGATTAGTGTTATTTTTAAGGTTAGGTTTACCATTAGGGAATAGGGTTAGGGGTACTGGGTACGGTTAGTGTATGTTGCAATTTCCTAAATAAACTAGGAAAATTAAACTAACATTCCCATTTTCAAGAATATGTACAGCATGGAAGATGCTTTTTAGGGTAGGGCATAGCTGCCGTACCTGAAAATTACCTAGCTTTCCAACCTTATGTGCTGTCCTACTGGCGGAACCTGCTGTGCTGACTCTAAGGAATAGTGTCGACTATAGAGTGGACTGGATACACTTAGGTTAGGGTTATGCTTAGGCTTAGGCTTAGGCTTAGGTTTAGGGTTAGGCTTAGGTTTAAGCTTAGGTTTAGGTTCAAGCTTAGGCTTAGGTATAGTTTTAGTGTTAGGCTTAGGGTAAGGTTTAGGTTTAAGGTTAGGCTTAGGGTTATGGTTAGGGTTAGGGTTAGCTTTAGGGTTAGGATTAGGCTTAGTGTTGGGTTTGGGCTAGGGTTAGGGTTAGGAGCTAGAGTTAGAGTTAGGGATTTAGAGTTGGGTTAGGGTTAGGTTTAGAGTTAGGGTTAGCGTTAGGGGTAGGTTTAGGGTTAGGTTTAGGGTTAGGGTTAGGGTTAGGGCTAGGGCTAGGGCTAGGGCTACTCTTAGGGTTACGTTTAGGTTTGGGGTTTTGGTTAGGGTCAGACTTAGGGTTAGTATTAGGGTTAGGGTTAGATTTTGGTCTAGGGTTAGGTGTTTTGTTTAGAGTTAGGGATTTAGAGTTAGTGTGAGGGTTAGTGTTAGGGTTAGGGTTAGGGTTAGGGTTAGGGTTAGGGTTAGGGTTAGGGTTAGGGTTAGGGTTAGGGTTAGGGTTAGGGTTAGGGTTAGGGTTAGGGTTAGGGTTAGGGTTAGGGTTAGGGTTAGAGTTAGGGTTAGGGTTTGGGTTTGGGTTAGAGTTAATATTAGTGTTATTGTTTGGTTTAGGTTTAGGGATAGAGTTACGATTGGGGTTAGTGTTATTTTTAAGGTTAGGTTTACCATTAGGGAATAGGGTTAGGGGTACGGGGTACGGTTAGTGTGTGTTGCAATTTCCTAAAGAAACTAGGAAAATATAAACTAACATTCCCATTTTAAAGAATATGTACAGCATGGAAGAGGCTTTCAGGGTAGGGCATAGCTGCCGTACCTGAACATTACCTAGCCTTCCAAACTTATGTGCTGTCCTACTGGCGGAACCTGCTGTGCTTACTCTAAGGAATAGTGCGGAGCATAGAGTGGAGTGGAGACACTTTAGGGTTAGGCTTAGGCTTAGGCTTAGGGTTAGGGTTAGGCTTAGTGATACGGCTACTCTTAGGGTTACGTTTAGGTTTGGGGTTTTGGTTAGGGTCAGACTTAGGGTTAGACTTAGGGTTAGGGTTAGATTTTGGTTTAGGGTTAGGTGTTTTGTTTAGAGTCAGGGATTTAGGGTTAGTGTGAGGGTTTTAGTTAGGATTAGGTTTAGGGTTAGTGTTAGGGTTAGGGTTTGGGTTAGAGTTTGTATTAGTGTTAGGGTTAGGGTTTGTTTTAGGGATAGAGTTACGATTAGGTTTAGGGTTATTTTTAAGGTTAGGGTTAACGTTAGGTGATAGGGTTAGGGGTACGTTTAGGGTGTGTTGCAATTTCCTAAAGAAACTAGGGAAATTAAACCAATATTCCCATTTTAAAGAATATGTGTAGCATGTAAGAGGCTTTACGGGTAGGGCATAGCTGCCGTACCTGAACATTACCTAGCCTTCCAACCTTACGTGCTATCCTACTGGCGGAACCTGCTGTGCTGACTGTAAGGAATAGTGCCGACCATAGAGTGGAGTGGAGACACTTTAGGGTTAGGTTTAGGGTTAGGCTTAGGTTTAGGTTTAGGTTTAGGCTTAGGCTTAGGCTTAGGCTTAGGGATAGGTTTAGTGTTAGGCTTAGGGTTAGGGTAAGGTTAAAGGTTTGGGTTAGGGTTAGGGATACGGTTAGGGTTAGGGTTAGGATTAGGTTTTGTGTTCGGTTAGGGCTAGGGTTAGGATTAGGAGCTAGGGTTAGAGTTAGGGATTTGGAGTTGGCCTAACGTTAGGGTTAGGGTTACGGATAGGGTTAGGGTTAGGGTTAGGGTTAGGGTTAGGTTTAGGGTTAGGGCTAGGGTTAGGGTTACGGTTAGGTCTAGGGCTGCTCTTAGGGTTACGTTTAGGTTTGGGGTTTTGGTTAGGGTCAGACTTAGGGTTAGTTTTAGGGTTAGGGTTAGATTTTGGTTTAGGGTTAGGTGTTTTGTTTAGAGTTAGGGATTTAGAGTTAGTGTGAGGGTTAGAGTTAGGATTAGGTTTAGGGTTAGGGTTAGGGTTAGGGTTAGGGTTAGTGTTAGGGTTAGGGTTTGGGTTAGAGTTTGTATTAGTGTTAGGGTTAGGGTTTGTTTTAGGGATAGAGTTACGATTAGGTTTAGGGTTATTTTTAAGGTTAGGGTTAGCGTTAGGTGATAGGGTTAGGGGTACGGTTAGGGTGTGTTGCAATTTCCTAAAGAAACTTGGGAAATTAAACTAGCATTTCCATTTTAAAGAATATGTACAGCATGGAAGAGGCTTTCTGGGTAGGGCATAGCTGCCGTACCTGAACATTACTTAGCCTTCTAAACTTACGTGCTATCCTACGGGCGGAACCTGCTGTGCTGACTCTAAGGAATAGTGCGGAGCGTAGAGTGGACTGGAGACACTTCGGTTAGGGTTAGAGTTAGGCTTAGGCTTAAGATTAGGTTTAGGCTTAAGTTTAGGGTTAGGCTTAGGCTTAGGTTTAGGTTTACGCTTAGATTTAGGGATAGGTTTAGGGTTAGGCTTAGGGTTAGGGTAAGTTTTAGGTTTAGGGTTAGGCTTACGCTTATGGTTAGCGTTAGGGTTAGCTTTACGGTTAGTATTAGGGTTAGTGTTGGGTTTGGGCTAGCGTTAGGGTTAGGAGCTAGGGTTAGATTTAGGAATTTAGAGTTAGGTTAGGGTTGTGTTAGGGTTATGTTTAGGGTTAGGGTTAGGGTTAGGGCTAGGGCTACTCTTAGGGTTACGTTTAGGTTTGGGGTTTTGGTTAGGGTCAGACTTAGGGTTAGTATTAAGGTTAGGGTTAGATTTTGGTTTAGGGTTAGGTGTTTTGTTTAGAGTTAGGGATTTAGAGTTAGTGTGAGGGTTAGAGTTAGGATTAGGTTTAGGGTTAGTGTTAGGGTTAGGGTTAGGGTTAGGGTTAGGGTTAGGGTTAGGGTTAGGGTTAGGGTTAGGGTTAGGGTTAGGGTTAGGGTTAGGGTTAGGGTTAGAGTTAGGGTTAGGGTTTGGGTTTGGGTTAGAGTTAATATTAGTGTTATTGTTTGGTTTAGGTTTAGGGATAGAGTTACGATTGGGGTTAGTGTTATTTTTAAGGTTAGGTTTACCATTAGGGAATAGGGTTAGGGGTACGGGGTACGGTTAGTGTATGTTGCAATTTCCTAAATAAACTAGGAAAATTAAACTAACATTCCCATTTTCAAGAATATGTACAGCATGGAAGATGCTTTTAGGGTAGGGCATAGCTGCCGTACCTGAAAATTACCTAGCTTTCCAACCTTATGTGCTGTCCTACTGGCGGAACCTGCTGTGCTGACTCTAAGGAATAGTGTCGACTATAGAGTGGACTGGATACACTTAGGTTAGGGTTATGCTTAGGCTTAGGCTTAGGCTTAGGTTTAGGGTTAGGCTTAGGTTTAAGCTTAGGTTTAGGTTCAAGCTTAGGCTTAGGTATAGTTTTAGTGTTAGGCTTAGGGTAAGGTTTAGGTTTAAGGTTAGGCTTAGGGTTATGGTTAGGGTTAGGGTTAGCTTTAGGGTTAGGATTAGGCTTAGTGTTGGGTTTGGGCTAGGGTTAGGGTTAGGAGCTAGGGTTAGAGTTAGGGATTTAGAGTTGGGTTAGGGTTAGGTTTAGAGTTAGGGTTAGCGTTAGGGGTAGGTTTAGGGTTAGGTTCAGGGTTAGGGTTAGGGTTAGGGCTAGGGCTAGGGCTAGGGCTACTCTTAGGGTTACGTTTAGTTTTCGGGTTTTGGTTAGGGTCAGACTTAGGGTTAGTATTAGGGTTAGGGTTAGATTTTGGTCTAGGGTTAGGTGTTTTGTTTAGAGTTAGGGATTTAGAGTTAGTGTGAGGGTTAGTGTTAGGGTTAGGGTTAGGGTTAGGGTTAGGGTTAGGGTTAGGGTTAGGGTTATGGTTAGGGTTAGGGTTAGGGTTAGGGTTAGGGTTAGGGTTAGGGTTAGGGTTAGGGTTAGTAGTAGTGTTACTGTTAGGTTTAGGATTAGGTTTAGGGACAGAGTTACGATTAGGTTTAGGGTTATTTTTAAGTTTAGGGTTAGCGTTAGTGAATAGGGTTAGGGGTATGGGGTACGGTTAGTGTGTGTTGCAATTTCCTAAATAAACTAGGAAAATTAAACTAACATTCCCATTTTCAAGAATATGTACAGCATGGAAGATGCTTTTAGGGTAGGGCATAGCTGCCGTACCTGAACATTACCTAGCCTTCCAAACTTATGTGCTGTCCTACTGGCGGAACCTGCTGTGCTTACTCTAAGGAATAGTGCGGAGCATAGAGTGGAGTGGAGACACTTTAGGGTTAGGCTTAGGCTTAGGCTTAGGGTTAGGCTTAGTGATACGGCTACTCTTAGGGTTACGTTTAGGTTTGGGGTTTTGGTTAGGGTCAGACTTAGGGTTAGACTTAGGGTTAGGGTTAGATTTTGGTTTAGGGTTAGGTGTTTTGTTTAGAGTCAGGGATTTAGGGTTAGTGTGAGGGTTTTAGTTAGGATTAGGTTTAGGGTTAGTGTTAGGAATAGGGTTTGGGTTAGAGTTTGTATTAGTGTTAGGGTTAGGGTTTGTTTTAGGGATAGAGTTACGATTAGGTTTAGGGTTATTTTTAAGGTTAGGGTTAACGTTAGGGTGTGTTGCAATTTCCTAAAGAAACTAGGGAAATTAAACCAATATTCCCATTTTAAAGAATATGTGTAGCATGTAAGAGGCTTTACGGGTAGGGCATAGCTGCCGTACCTGAACATTACCTAGCCTTCCAACCTTACGTGCTATCCTACTGGCGGAACCTGCTGTGCTGACTGTAAGGAATAGTGCCGACCATAGAGTGGAGTGGAGACACTTTAGGGTTAGGTTTAGGGTTAGGCTTAGGTTTAGGTTTAGGTTTAGGCTTAGGCTTAGGCTTAGGGATAGGTTTAGTGTTAGGCTTAGGGTTAGGGTAAGGTTAAAGGTTTGGGTTAGGCTTAGGGATACGGTTAGGGTTAGGGTTAGGATTAGGTTTTGTGTTCGGTTAGGGCTAGGGTTAGGATTAGGAGCTAGGGTTAGAGTTGGGGATTTGGAGTTGGCTTAACGTTAGGGTTAAGGTTAGGGATAGGGTTAGGGTTAGGGTTAGGGTTAGGGTTAGGCTTAGGTTTAGAGGTAGTATTAGTGTTAGGGTTAGGTTTAGGGTTAGGGTTGGGGTTAAGTTTAGGTTTAGGGTTAGGGTTAGGGTTAGGGTTAGGCTTAGGGTTAGGGTTAGGCTTAGGGTTAGGTTTATGGTTAGGCTTAGGGTTAGGGTTAGGGTTAGGGTTGCGCTTCAGTTAAGGCTTAGGGCTAGGTTTAGTGTTACAGTAGCATTAGGAGGTTAGGGTTAGGGCTACTGTTAAGCTTACGTTTAAATTTAGGGGTTTTGTGTTGGGTTAGACTTCGGGTCAGGTTTAGGGTTAGTGTTAGGTTTAGTCTTAGGCTTAGGTTTAGGTTTAGGGTTAGGAGTTAGGTTTAGAGTTAACCTTAGGGTTAGTGCTAGGGTTAGCTTTAGCGTTAGGGTTAGGGTTACGGTTACGGGTGGGGTTGGGGTTAGGGTTAGGGTTAGGGGCTTGGTTTAGAGTTAGATATTTAGGGTTACTGTTAGGGTTAGAGTTAAAGCTAGGGTTAGGGTTAAGATTAAGTTTAGGGTTAGCGTTAGTGTTAGGGTTAGGGTTAGGAGCTATTGTTAGAGTTAGGGATTTGGAGTTGGCTTAACGTTAGGGTTAGGGTTAGGGATAGCGTTAGGGTTAGGGTTAGGGTTAGAGTTATTGTTAGGCTTAGGTTTAGAGGTAGTATTAGTGTTAGGGTTAGGGTTAGGGTTAGCGTTGGGTTAAGGCTAGGGTTAGGATTAGGAGCTAGGATTAGAATTAGGGATTTAGAGTTGGGTTAAGGTTAGGGTTAGGTTTAGGGATAGGGTTAAGGTTATGTTTAGGGTTGGGTTTAGGGATAGGGTTAGGTTTAGGGTTCGGGTTAGGGTTAGGGTTAGGGTTAGGGTTAGGGTTCGGGTTAGGGTTAGGGTTAGGGTTAGGGTTTGGGTTAGGGTTAGGGTTAGGGTTAGGTTTAGGGTTACGCTTCAGTTTAGGCTTAGGGCTAGGGTTAGTGTTACAGTAGGATTAGGGCTTAGTGTTAGGGCTACTGTTAGGCTTACTTTTTGCTTTAGGTGTTTTGGGTTGGGTTAGACGTCTGGGTTAGCGTTAGGGGATAGGGTTAGGGGCACGGTTAGTGTGTGTTGCAATTTTCTAAAATAACCAGGAAAATTAAACTAACATCCCATTTTACGGAATGTGTACAGCATGGAAGAGGCTTTCAGGGTAGGGCATAGCTGCCGTACCTGAACATTACTTAGCCTTCCAACCTTACGTGCTATCCTACTGGCGGATCCTGCTGTGCTGACTCTAAGGAATAGTGCGGAGCATAGAGTGGACTGGAGACACTTTAGGCTTAGGGTTAGGGGTAGGGCTAGGGCTACCCTTAGGGTTACGTTTAGGTTTGGGATTTTGTTTAGGGTCAGACTTAGGGTTAGTATTAGGGTTAGGGTTAGATTTTCGTTTAGCGTTAGGTTTTTTATTTAGAGTTAGGGATTTAGGCTTATTGTGAGGGTTAGAGTTGGGATTAGCGTTGGGATTAAGGTTTGTTTTGGTTTAGGGTTAGTGTTAGTGTTAGGTTTAGGGTTAGTGTTGGTTAGGGTTAGGGTTAGGGTTAGGGTTGGGGTTTGGGTCAGAGTTAATATTAGTGTTAGTGTTAAGGTTAGGGATAGGGATTAGATTCGGTTTAGGGATAGAGTTACGATTAGGGTTAGGGTTATTTTTAAGGTTAGGGTTAGCGTTATGAGATAGGGTTGGGGCTACGGTTAGGGTGCGTTGCAATTTCTTAAAGTAACTAGGAAAATTAAACTAACATTCCCATTTTAAAGAATATGTACAGCGTGGAAGAGGCTTTCCGGATAGGGCATAGCTGCCGTACCTGAACATTACCTAGCCTTCCAACCTTACGTGCTGTCCTACTGGCGAAACCTGCTGTGCTGACTCTAAGGAATGGTACCGACCATAGAGTGGAGTGGAGACGCTTTAGGTTTAGGTTTAGGTTTAGGCTTAGGCTTAGGGTTAGGCTTAGGCTTAGCCTTAGGCTTAGGGATAGGTTTAGTGTTAGGCTTAGGGTTAGGGTAAGGTTTAGGTTTAGGGTTAGGCTTAGGGATACAGTTAGGGTTAGGGTTAGGATTAGGTTTAGTGTTGGGTTAGGGCTAGTGTTAGGGTTAGGAGCTAGGGTTAGAGTTAGGGATTTAGAGTTGGGTTAAGGTTGGGGTTAGGGTTAGTGATAGTGTTAGGGTTAGGGTTAAGCTTAGGGTTAGGGTTAGGGTTAGGGTAAGGGTTAGGGTTTGGGTTAGAGGTAGTATTAGTGTTAGGGTTAGGGTTAGGATTAGGGTTAGTGTTGGGATAGGGCTAGGGTTAGGATTAGGAGCTAGGATTAAATTTAGGGATTTAGAGTTGGGTTAAGATTAGGGTTAAGTTTAGGGATAGGTTTAGGGTTAGGTTTAGGGTTAGGTTTAGGGTAGGGTTAGGTTTAGGGTTGGGGTTAGTGTTAGGGTTAGGGTTAGGGTTAGGGTTAGGGTTAGGGTTACGGTTAGGGTTACGGTTAGGGTTAGGGCTAGGGTTACGGTTAGGGTTAGGTTTGGATTAGGGTTAGGGTTAGGGTTACGCTTCGGTTTAGGTTTAGGATTAGGGTTAGTGTTACAGTAGGATTAGGGGTTAGGGTTAGGGCTACTGTTAGGCTTACGTTTAGCTTTCGGGGTTTTGGGTAGGGCTAGACTTCGGGTCAGGATTAGGGTTAGTGTTAGGTTTAGTGTTAGCCTTAGGTTTAGGTTTAGGGTTAGGAGTTAGGTTTAGAGTTAGGGTTACGGTTAGCTTTAGGGTTGGGTTTAGGGTTAGGTTTAGGGTTAGGTTTAGGGTTAGGGTTAGGGTTAGGGTTAGGGTTAGGGTTACTTTTAGGGTTACCTTTAGGGTTGGGGTTGGGGTAACGTTTAGGGGGTTAGGTTTAGAGTTGGATACTTAGGGTTAGTGTTAGTGTTAGGGTTAGCGTTAGTGTTAGGGTTAGGGTTAGGGTTAGGGATAGGGTTAGGGTTAGGCTTAGGCTTTGGTTTAGGTTTAGGGTTAGGAGTTAGGTTTAGTTTTATGCTTAGGGTTAGTGTTAGAGTTAGGGTTAGCTTTAGCGTTAGGGTTAGGGTTACGGTTAGGTTTAGGGTTGGGGTTAGGTTTAGGGTTAGGGGCTTGGTTTAGAGTTGGATATTTAGGGTTAGGGTTTGAGTTAAAGTTAGCGTTAGGTTTAAAATTAAATTTAGGGTTAGCGTTAGTGTTAGGGGTGGCGTTGGGGTTGGGGTTATATTTAGTATTAGTTTTAGGGTTAGGTTAGGTTTAGGTTTAGGGATAGAGTTACGATTAGGGTTAGGGTTATTTTTAAGGTTAGGGTTAGCGTTATGGGATAGGGTTAGCGGTACGGTTAGTGTGTGTTGCAATTTCCTAAAGAAACTAGGAAAATTAAACTAACATTCCTATTTTAAAGAACATGTTACAGCAAGGAAGAGGCTTATTTAGAGTTAGGGATTTATACTTAGTGTGAGGGTTAGAGTTAGGATTAGCGTTAGGATTAAGGTTTGTTTTGGCTTAGGGTTAGTGTTAGGGTTAGAGTTGGGATTAGGTTTAGGGTTATTTTTAAGTTTAGGGTTAGCGTTAGTGAATAGGGTTAGGGGTACGGGGTACGGTTAGTGTGTGTTGCAATTTCCTAAAGAAACTAGGAAAATATAAACTAACATTCCCATTTTAAAGAATATGTACAGCATGGAAGAGGCTTTCAGGGTAGGGCATAGCTGCCGTACCTGAACATTACTTAGCCTTCCAAACTTATGTGCTATCCTACTGGCGGAACCTGCTGTGCTGACTCTATGGAATAGTGCGGAGCAGAGAGTGGAGTGGAGACACTTTAGGGTTAGGGTTAGGCTTAGGCTTAGGCTTAGTGATACGGCTACTCTTAGGGTTACTTTTAGGTTTGGGGTTTTGGTTAGGGTCAGACTTAGGGTTAGACTTAGGGTTAGGGTTAGATTTTGGTTTAGGGTTAGGTGTTTTGTTTAGAGTTAGGGATTTAGAGGTAGTGTGAGGGTTTTAGTTAGGATTAGGTTTAGGGTTAGTGTTAGGGTTAGGGTTAGGGTTAGGGTTTGGGTTAGAGTTTGTATTAGTGTTAGGGTTAGGGTTTGTTTTAGGGATAGTGTCACGATTAGGTTTAGGGTTATTTTTAAGTTTAGGGTTAGCGTTAGGGAATAGGGTTAGGGGTATGGTTAGGCTGTGTTGCAATTTCCTAAAGAAACTAGGGAAATTAATCTAACATTTCCATTTTAAAGAATATATACAGCATGGAAGAGGCTTTCTGGGTAGGGCATAGCTGCCGTACCTGAACATTACCTAGCCTTCCAACCTTACGTGCTAACCTACTGGCGGAACCTGCTGTGCTGACTCTAAGGAATAGTGCGGAGCAGAGAGTGGAGTGGAGACACTTTAGGGTTAGGGTTAGGCTTAGGCTTAGGCTTAGGCTTAGACTTAGGCTTAAGTTTAGGTTTAGGCTTAGGCTTAGTCTTAGGTTTAGGTTTACGCTTAGACTTAGGGATAGCTTTAGGTTTAGGCTTAGCGTTAGGGTAAGGTATAGGTTTAGGGTTAGGCTTAGGGTTATGGTTAGGGTTAGGGTTACCTTTAGGGTTAGGATTAGGCTTAGTGTTGGGTTTGGGCTAGTGTTAGGGTTAGGAGCTAGGGTTAGATTTAGGAATTTAGTGTTAGGTTAGGGTTGTTTGAGGGTTAGCGTTAGGGTTAGGGTTAGGGTTTGGGTTAGAGTTAGTATTAGTGTTAGTGTTTGGTTTAGGTTTAGGTTTAGGGATAGAGGTACGATTAGGGTTAGGGTTATTTTTAAGGTTAGTTTTAGCATTAGTGAATAGGGTTAGGGGTACGGGGTACGGTTAGTGTGTGTTGCAATTTCCTAAAGAAACTAGGAAAATTAAACTAACATTCCTATTTTCAAGAATATGTACAGCATGGAGGAGGCTTTCAGCGTAGGGCATAACTGCCGTACCTGAACATTACTTAGCCTTCCAACCTTACGTGCTATCCTACTGGTGGAACCTGCTGTATTGACTCTATGGAATAGTGCGGAGCATAGAGTGGAGTGGAGACACTGTAGGGTTACGGTTAGTGTTAAGCTTAGGTTTACGCTTAGTTTTAGGGTTAGGCTTAGGTTTAGGCTTAGGTTTAGGGTTAGGCTTAGACTTATGGTTAGCGTTAGGGTTACCTTTAGGGTTAGGATTAGGGTTAGTGTTGGGTTTGGGCTAGGGTTAGGGTTAGGAGCTAGGGTTAGAGTTAGGGATTTAGAGTTGGGTTAGGGTTAGGGTTAGGTTTATGGTTAGGGTTAGGTTTAGGGTTAGGGTTAGGGTTAGGGTTAGGGTTAGGGTTTGAGCTACGGCTACTCTTAGGGTTACGTTTAGGTTTGGGGTTTTGGTTAGGGTCAGACTTAGGGTTAGTATTAGGGTTAGGGTTAGATTTTGGTTTAGGGTTAGGTGTTTTTTTTAGAGTTAGGAATTTAGAGTTAGTGTGAGTGTTAGAGTTAGGATAAGGTTTAGGGTTAGGGTTAGGGTTAGGGTTAGGTTTAGGGTTAGTTTTAGGGTTAGGGTTAGGGTTAGGGTTAGGGTTAGGGTTAGGGTTAGGGTTAGGGTTAGGGTTAGGGTTAGGGTTAGGGTTAGGGTTAGGGTTAGGGTTAGGGTTAGGGTTAGGGTTAGGGTTAGGGTTAGGGTTAGGGTTAGGGTTTGGGTTTGGGTTTGGGTTAGAATTAGTAGCAGTGTTATCGTTAGGTTTAGGATTAGGTTTAGGTATAGAGTTATGATTAGGTTTAGGGTTATTTTTAAGTTTAGTGTTAGCGTTAGGGAATAGGCTTAGGGTTACGAGGTACGGTTAGTGTGTGTTGCGATTTCCTAAAGAAACTAGGAAAGTTTAACTAACATTCCCATTTTAAAGAATATGTACAGCATGGAAGAGGCTTTCAGGGTAGGGCATAGCTGCCGTACCTGAACATTACCTAGCCTTCCAAACTTACGTGCTAACCTATTGGCAGAACCTGCTGTGCTGACTCTAAGGAATAGTGCCGACCATAGAGTGGACTGGAGATACTTAGCCTAGGGTTAGGGTTAGGCTCAGGCTTAGGCTTAGGCTTAGGCTTAAGTTTAGGTTTAGGCTTAGGCTTAATCTTAGGTTTAGGTTTACGCTTAGACTTAGGGATAGCTTTAGGGTTAGGCTTCGGGTTAGGGTAAGGTTTAGGTTTAGGGTTAGGCTTACAGTTACGGTTAGGGTTAGAATTAGCTTTAGGGTTAGGATTAGGCTTAGTGTTGGGTTTGGGCTAGTGTTAGGGTTAGGAGCTAGGGTTAGATTTAGGAATTTAGAGTTAGGTTAGGGTTGTGTTAGGGTTAGGGTTGGGGTTAGGGTTAGGGTTAGGGTTAGGGTTAGGGTTAGGGTTTGGATTTGGTTTAGAATTAGTAGTAGTGTTACGGTTCGGTTTAGGTTTAGGGATAGAGTTACGATTAGGGTTAGGGTTATTTTTAAGATTAGGGTTAGCGTTAGGGGAAAGTGTTAGGGGTACGAGGTACGGTTAGTGTGTGTTGCAATTTCCTAAAGAAACTAGGAAAATTAAACTAATATTCCAATTTTCAAAAATATGTACAGCATGGAAGAGGCTTTCAGGGTAGGGCATAGCTGCCGTACCTGAACATTACCTAGCCTTCCAACCTTACGTGCTGTCCTACTGGCGGAACCTGCTGTGCTGACTCTAAGGAATAGTGCTGACCATAGAGTGGAGTGGAGACACTTTAGGGTTAGGGTTAGGGTTAGGCTTACGCTAAGGTTTAGAGTTAGGTTTAGGCTTAGGCTTAGGTTTAGGGTTAGGCTTAGGCTTAGGCTTAGGTTTAGGGTTAGGCTTAGACTTATGGTTAGGGTAAGGGTTACCTTTAGGGTTAGGATTAGGGTTAGTGTTGGGTTTGGGCTAGGGTTAGGGTTAGGAGCTAGGGTTAGAGTTAGGGATTTAGAGTTGGGTTAGGGTTAGGGTTAGGGTTAGGTTTAGGGTTAGGGTTAGGGTTAGGGTTAGGGTTAGGGTTAGGGTTAGGGTTAGGGTTAGGGTTAGGGTTAGGGTTAGGGTTAGGGTTAGGGTTAGGGTTAGGGTTAGGGTTAGGGTTAGGGTTAGGGTTAGGGTTAGGGTTAGGGTTAGGGTTAGGGTTAGAATTAGTAGTAGTGTTACTGTTAGGTTTAGGATTAGGTTTAGGGACAGAGTTATGATTAGCTTTAGGGTTATTTTTAAGTTTAGTGTTAGCGTTAGATAATAGGGTTAGGGTTACGAGGTACGGTTAGTGTGTGTTGCAATTTCCTAAAGAAACTAGGAAAGTTAAACTAACATTCCCATTTTCAAGAATATGTACAGCATGGAAGAAGCTTTCAGGGTAGGGCATAGCTGCCGTACCTGAACATTACCTAGCCTTCCAACCTTACGTGCTAACCTACTGGCGGAACCTGCTGTGCTGACTCTAAGGAATAGTGCCAACCATAGGGTGGACTGGAGATACTTAGCCTAGGGTTAGGGTTAGGCTTAGGCTTAGTCTTAGGCTTAGGCTTAAGTTTAGGGTTAGGGTTAGGATTAGTCTTAGGCTTAGGTTTTGCGCTTAGATTTAGGGATAGGTTTAGGTTTAGGCTTAGGGTTAGGGTAAGGTTTAGGTTTAGGGTTAGGCTTACAGTTACGGTTAGGGTTAGAGTCAGCTTTAGGGTTAGGATTAGGCTTAGTGTTGGGTTTGGCCTAGTGTTAGGGTTAGGAGCTAGTGTTAGATTTAGGAATTTAGAGTTAGGTTAGGGTTGTGTTAGGGTTAGGGTTGGGGTTAGGGTTAGGGTTAGGCTAAGGTTTAGGTTTAGGGTTTGGATTTGGTTTAGAATTAGTAGTAGTGTTACGGTTCGGTTTAGGTTTAGGTATAGAGTTACGATTAGGGTTAGGGTTATTTTTAAGATTAGGGTTAGCGTTAGGGGAAAGTGTTAGGGGTACGGTTAGTGTGTGTTGCAATTTCCTAAAGAAACTAGGAAAATTAAACTAATATTCCAATTTTAAAGAATATGTACAGCATGGAAGAGGCTTTCCGGGTAGGGCATAGCTGCCGTACCTGAACATTACCTAGCCTTCCAACCTTACGTGCTAACCTACTGGCAGAACCTGCTGTGCTGACTCTAAGGAATAGTGCGGAGCAGAGAGTGGAGTGGAGACACTTTAGGGTTAGGGTTAGGGTTAGGGTAAGGTTTAGGTTTAGGCTTAGGCTTAAGTTTAGGCTTAGGCTTAGCCTTAGGCTTAGGGATAGGTTTAGTGTTAGGCTTAGGGTTAGGGTAAGGTTTAGGTTTAGGGTTAGGCTTAGGGATACTGTTAGGGTTAGGGTTAGGATTAGGTTTAGTGTTGGGTTAGGGCTATGGTTAGGGTTAGGAGCTAGGGTTAGAGTTAGGGATTTAGAGTTGTGTTAGGATTAGGGTTAGGGTTAGGGATAGGGTTAGGGTTAGGTTTAGGGTTAGGTTTATTGTTAAGGTTAGCTTTAGGGTTGGGGTTAGGGTTAGGGTTAGGGTTAGGGTTAGGGTTAGGGTTAGGGTTGGGGTTAAGTTTAGGGTTAGGGTTATGTTTAGTGTTAAGGTTAGGGTTAAGGTTAGGGTTAGGGTTAGGGTTAGGGTTAGGGTTAGGTTTGGGGTTAGGGTTAGGGTAAGGGTTAGGGTTACGCTTCGGTTAAGGCTTAAGACTAGGTTTAGTGTTATAGTAGGATTAGGAGGTTAGGGTTAGGGCTACTGTTAGGCTTAGGTTTAGCTTTAGTGGTTTTGGGTTGGGTTAGACTTCGGGTCAGGAGTAGGATTAGTGTTGGGTTTAGTGTTAGGCTTAGGTTTAAGTTTAGGGTTAGGTGTTAGGTTTAGAGTTATGCTTAGTGTTAGTGTTAGTGTTAGCTTTAGCGTTAGGGTTAGGGTTACGGTTACGGGTGGGGTTGGGGTTAGGGTTAGGGTTAGGGGCTTGGTTTAGAGTTAGATATTTAGGGTTACTGTTAGGGTTAGTGTTAAAGTTAGGGTTAGGTTTAAGATTAAGTTTAGGGTTAGCGTTAGTGTTAGGGGTGGGGTTGGGGTTGGGGTTAGAGTTATTATTAGATTAGGGTTAGGGTTATTTTTAAGGTTAGGGTTAGCGTTAGGGGATAGGGTTAGGGGTACGGTTAGGGTGTGTTGCAATTTCCTAAAATAACTAGGAAAATTAAACTAACATTCCTATTTTAAAGAACATGTTACAGCAAGGAAGAGGCTTTCAGTGGAGGGTATAGCTGCTGTACCTGAACATTACCTCGTCTTCCAACATTATGTGCCGTCCTACTGGCGGAACCTGCTGTGCTGACTCTAAGGAATAGTGCGGAGCATAGAGTGGAGTGGAGACACTTTAGGGTTAGGGTTAGGGTTAGGCTTAGGGTTAGGGCTACTCTTAGGGTTACGTTTAGGTTTCGGGTTTTGGTTAGAGTCAGACTTAGGGTTCGTATTAGGTTTAGGGTTAGATTTTGGTTTAGGTTTAGTTTAGGTTATGTTTAGGTGTTTTATTTAGAGTTAGGGATTTATACCTAGTGTGAGGGTTAGAGTTAGGATTAGCTTTAGGACTAAGGTTTGTTTTGTCTTAGGGTTAGTGTTAGGGTTAGAGTTAGGATTAGGTTTAGGGTTAGTGTTAGGGTTAGGGTTAAGGTTTGCTTTAGAGTTAGTATTAGTGTTAGGGTTAGGGTTAGGTTTAGGTTTAGGGATAGAGTTACGATTAGGGTTAGGGTTATTTTTAAGGTTAGGTTTAGCGTTAGGTGATAGGGTTAGGGGTACGGTTAGGGTGTGTTGCAATTTCCTAAAGTAACTAGGAAAATTAAAGTAACATTCCCAATTTAATGAATGTGTACAGCATGGAAGAGGCTTTCAGGGTAGGGCATAGCTGCCGTACCTGAACATTACCTAGCCTTCCAACCTTACGTGCTATCCTACTGGTGGCACCTGCTGTGCTGACTCTAAGGAATAGTGCCGACCATAGAGTGGAGTGGAGACACTTTAGGGTTAGGGTTAGGCTTAGGCTTAAGTTTAGGTTTAGGTTTAGGCTTAGGCTTAGGCTTAGGCTTAGGCTTAGGGATAGGTTTAGTGTTAGGCTTAGGGTTAGGGTAAGGTTTAGGTTTAGGGTTAGGCTTAGGGATACGGTTAGTGTTAGGGTTAGGATTAGGTTTAGTGTTGGGTTAGGGCTAGGGTTAGGGTTAGGAGCTAGGGTTAGAGTTAGGGATTTAGAGTTGGGTTAACTTTAGTGTTAGGGTTAGTATAGGGTTAGGTTTAGGGTTAGGCTTAGGCTTAGGGTTAGGGTTAGGGTAAGGTTTAGGGTTTGGGTTAGAGGTAGTATTAGTGTTAGGGTTAGGGTTAGGATTAGGGTTAGTGTTGGGTTAGGCCTAGGGTTAGGATTAGGGGCTAGCATTAGAGTTAGTGATTTAGAGTTGGGTTAAGGTTAGGGTTAGGTTTAGGGATAGTGTTTGGGTTAGGGTTAGGTTTAGGGATAGAGTTAGGGTTAGTGTTGGGGTTAGGGTTAGGGTTAGGGTTACGGTTAGGGTTACGCTTCGGTTTAGGCTTAGGGCTAGGGTTAGTGTTACAGTAGGATTAGGGGTTAGGGTTAGGGCTACTGTTAGGCTTACGTTTAGCTTTCGGGGTTTTGGGTTGGGTTAGACTTCGGGTCAGGATTAGGGTTAGTGTTAGGTTTAGTGTTAGCCTTAGGTTTAGGTTTAGGGTTAGCAGTTAGGTTTAGAGTTAGCGTTAGGGTTAGCTTTAGGGTTGGGTTTAGGGTTAGGTTTAGGGTTAGGTTTAGGGTTAGGGTTAGGGTTAGGGTTAGGGTTAGGGTTACCTTTAGGGTTAGGGTTAGGGTTACTGTTAGGGTTACCTTTAGGGCTGGGGTTGGGGTAACGTTTAGGGGATTAGGTTTAGAGTTAGATATTTAGGGTTAGTGTTAGGGTTACAGTTAAGGTTATGGTTAGGGCTAGGTTTAGGGTTAGTGTTAGGTGTAATGTTAGGCTTAGGTTTTGGTTTAGGGTTAGGAATTAGGTTTAGAGTTCGGCTTAGGGTTAGGGTCAGAGTTAGGGTTAGCTTTAGCGTTAGGGTTAGGGTTACGGTTAGGGGTGGGGTTGGGTTTAGGGTTAGGGTTAGGGGCTTGGTTTAGAGTTGGATATTTAGGGTTACTGTTAGGGTTAGTGTTAAAGTTAGGGTTAGGTTTAAGATTAAATTTAGGGTTAGCGTTAGTGTTAGGGGTGGCGTTGGGGTTGGGGTTATAGTTAGTATTAGTGTTAGGGTTAGGTTAGGTTTAGGTTTAGGGATAGAGTTACGATTAGGGTTAGGGTTATTTTTAAGGTTAGGGTTAGCGTTAGGGGATAGGGTTAGCGGTTCGGTTAGGGTGTGTTGCAATTTCCTAAAGAAACTAGGAAAATTAAACTAACATTCCTATTTTAAAGAATATGTTACAGCAAGGAAGAGGCTTTCAGCGTAGGGTATAGCTGCTGTACCTGAACATTACCTAGTCTTCCAACCTTATGTGCTGTCCTCCTGGCGGAACCTGGTGTTCTTTCTCTAAGGAATAGTGCATAGCATAGAGTGGATTGGAGACACTTAGGTTAGGCTTTGGGTTAGAGTTAGGGGTAAGGTTATGGTTAGGGTTATGCTAAGGGTTAAGTCTAGGGTTAGGGTTTGTTGTTAGGGTTTACGGTTAGTGTTTGGGATAGGATTAGATTTAGGGTTAGGGTTAGTGTTAGGTTTAGGTTTAGGGTTAGGGTTAGTGTTAGGTTTAGGTTTAGGGTTAGGATTAGTGTTAGGGTTAGGGTTAGGGTTAGCATTAGGGTTAGGGTTAGTGTTAGGTTTAGATTTAGGGTTAGGGTTAGTGTTAGGGTTAGGGTTAGGGTTAGCATTAGGGTTAGGGTTAGAGTTAGGTTTAGGTTTAGGGTTAGTGTTGGCTTACAGCTAGGGTTAGGTTTAGGGTTAGGGTTAGGACGTAGGGTTAGAGGTAGGGATTTAGGGTTATGGTTAGGGTGAAATTTAGGGTTATGTTTTGCGTAGGGTTAGGGTTAGGTTTAGGATAAGGGTTAGGGTTTCGGCTTACGTTTAGGGATAATGTTTTGTTTAGGTTTAGGGTTAGGGTTAGGATTAGGGTTAGGATTAGGGTTGGGGTGAGAGTTATGGTTATGGTTAGGGTTAGGGTGTGTTGGAATTGTCTTAAGTAACTACGAAAATGAAACTAACATTAAATTTTAAAGAAGCTATACAGCTTTGAAGAGGCTTTCAGGATAGGGTGTAGCTGCATTACCTCAGCGTTCCCTAGGCTTCCAATCGTAGTTGCTAGCACTCTGGGGGAACCTGGTGTGCTGACTAACGAAGAGTGCAGAGCACAGAGTGCAGTGGAGACAGTACTGCTAGGCTCTGTGACCAGGTTGGGGCTCGATTTTTCTTGTGCACACCGAGACAGATAAGCCACAGTGCTTGCTACCCTGAGGCAAAGACCTGTCATGTTTTATCAAATGCTGTAATCTAGTGTACTTTTGCTAATTATAATAGTTTTACAATACCAAAACACACCTCCATCCTAAAAGCTACCCGCCTCCAAGGTGTGAGCACCCCTCACTGAACATGCACTCTGAAGTTCTTGGACCTTATACCTTTAAACCGAGACAGGAAACTTTTCACCAGTCATAACTAAGATATGCTTGACTAGAGTCACTCAAGCTCCACCTAAAAGATAGACAATAATACAAATTGGCCTAAGAGACAGGGGATGTCAGGGAAGATATCACCGTCAGGGGAGATACCATCCCGAGGGAATACACCATCCCGAGGACCTTCTGACTCCTGGGATCAGTTGATGGGCTGCGCCTCTCTCCCCCCGCATTGGGACACCTTTGGGTGAGATTTGAACACTTGGTTATACTGTGTGTCTCCGCAGAAACTTAGAAATCTCTATAGAGTCTGTGCCTTTTAAAGCGTTACTTTCCAGGCTGTGCACCTGTGTATTTCATGCATGCTAGCTTGCTTTTTGCAGACAGTAAGTACCGCCAGCAATCCAAAGAACTTGTGTACCTGTTGCTGTAATAAATTGCACTTTTTTAGGGTTAGGGTTAGGGTTAGGGTTAGGGTTTAGGGTAAGTTTTAATGTTAGGTTCAGGTTTAGTGTCAGGGTCAGGGTCAGGTTTAGGGTTAGGTTAGAGGGTTAGGGTTAGGGTTAGAGTTAGGGTTAGGTTTAGGGTTACGGTTAGGGTCACGGTTAGGTTTAATGTTAGGGTTAGGGTTAGGGTTAGGGTTAGGGTTAGGGTTAGGGTTAGGGTTAGGGTTAGGGTTTTGGTTAGGGTTAGGGATAGGGTTTTGGGTTAAGGTTAGGGTTAGCGTTAGTGCTAGGTTTAGCTACTTGATTTGTGGTGTGCAATCTGAAAATTGACATGACACGTTTTTCACGTGTTTGTCATACCCAACTCTCTTTAACAATATTTTTTCATGAAGTATTATACAGAGTTAATCTCTGTGTTGCAGGATGATTTACTGAAAAAATTAACTTGGTAATATTTTCATCAGTGCCTCCCTTAGGTTCTGCTGTTTGTTTTATTCACATGTCGATGCCCATAGTTGCTAACGTTTGAAAAGAAACCCTCATAAAGAAATATGAAGTGGGAAATGAGAATTAATATGTTCTACTTGTAAAACATAACAAGCCATGTTCTTGCAGCAAACAAGAAATGATAAATTTTAGCTAAGTTTTAGCAAAGTTTTAGCTAAAAAGAGACAAGGATTAACACTATGTTCCCCTTCCTACTTAACTACTGGTTTATGCCCCTGTGTTCTCTCTTATCTCTTGCCATTAAAGATATTGTTAATATTAATTTCATGGACATGAATTGTAGTCCTCTGATTGAGGTTAGAATTATGGAACCATAGGGTCATAGAATGGTTTGGGTTGGAAGGGGATGATCTGAAGGTCATCAGATCCAACCCCCCTGGAACAGGGACACCTTCCACTAGATCAGGTTGCTCAAAGTCCCATCCAGCCTGCCATTAAACACTTCCAGGGAGGGAGCTATATAATAGAAACCAAAATAAAATGAAGTGATGCTTTCTGTGTTGTTAATCCATGAGATCTGTGACCTACAGATCTGGTCTGTTTAGTTTTTTACTGTTGGAAGCATTGATTAAAAACCTCATCTGGCTGTGAACTGAAATATGACTTTATCCTCAGTCACAAAATATGTAGCTATTTGAAACTTCCTGCCTTCTAATGTGCATCCTTACTTTTGTACACACTTCTGTCTCCCAGGAGATTCTAGTTCATTGTAAAAGCAAACTGTCATTGTATGGAAGCAAATCTTCATCTGCATATATAGAAAAATAAAATAGTTAGGTACTATGACTCTTCCTATAGAGATTGTAATTCCCTTACATATTTGTCTTAACTGACCTAAGAAGAGTTCAGGCTAACAACCAAATTGCTTCATGTCATCTAAACTGTGGTAGCTGCCGTGTCTGCTTCTCTCATTCGTATAACAACTGTTTTACTAAAAAGACTCAAAAAAAAAAAAAGAAAAAACATTTCAATGATCCTTTTTTTTTCACAATAAATTTTAAGATTTTTTGTCTCAATCTTTTCTTATAACAGTTTCTCTGTTATGCATAAGAATCTTTCAGAAAAAGCAAAGGATAACAAACCAAGTTTATAGGGAAGTGACACTAGTTTTTTCTTCATTGTATGTGGGCACCTCACCCTGGGACATTGTGGAGATCACTCTAAGTAGAATGGTCTCTGTCTGTAGTACCTTGAATAACAAGATAACAAGTTAGAATTCACAGCAGACCAAGACCAAAAAAAGAAAAAAAAAAAAAAAAAAAAAAAAGTTCTGTTAAAGGTAGCTGAATCTGAAGGACTTCAGGTCTCAATGGATTTCTCTTTCCCAGTCCACTACAGGATATAGAGTCTAATTTGCTGGAATCTAAGGCACAGCAGGTTCTAGCACAATGGGTACTTGCAGTTCTGTACTTCAAGGTGCAACTGGTGGTGGGACTGAGGATGTATTCCTAATAAATGCACATGCATGCATGAACAGAGGTCATAGCAAGCTGCACAAATAGCAGAGTGCAAAAGCTTTACCAGCATCCATGTAAACACAGAGAGCACTCATGTAAACATGAACCACATGGGCCAATGTTGGGCACTGTCAGGCTGATCAGTCACTCTCATTTTCTTGATTCACAAGCATACCTGCATTCATAGATCCCTCAAATAATGGCACAAACTTTATATCTGTCCAATATCTATGCCAAGACCACATACCCCTTATCCACTCACTATCTCTAACTATGTCAAGTTCACTAGTAGTGACACACATAGAAGTTTCTGTCTATGCTATAGCTGTTCCTCAGACTCTGGCATCTTCCAGTTTCCTCATACCCTGGTATTCTTCTGGGCAGCTGGACCCTTGATCTAAGGCCCCTCTCTGCAGATGCTTGTAATTGTAGTGTATATCCTACTCTGACTAGTCCAACTTGAAGTTTTCTAGCTGTTACACAGACACACATGCACTCAAAACAGGGGGCTCTACCACACAAAAAAGTGTCAGAAATACTATTCAATGAGAAGACAGGGCAAATTCTGTCAATCAGACAAAGGGACCTGTCAGAAAGGCAAAGAGAGGTAGAGAGAGAGTAAGCCAAGCAGGTTATCAGACCCTGCTTATGGTTGATCTATTCCTTTTATCTTTTTTCCCTTTATTTTCCAGTGGTTGCTGCTTCCTGTTCTACCTTACTCAATCCTTTTTCCTGCCTTTGGTCCTTCCCTGAGACCTCCCATTTAAGTTTTGTACAGTACCAAAATTCATTTCCTCCATGAGTTTCATAATAAATCCTATAGCCTTTTAGGCACTAATCCCATTTAGTTTGCATAATATTTCAAAGAGAGTTTATTTTCTTGACCATTTGAAGAGCTTCACACTGGGGACAATAGTCTAATCATTCTCTTTTAACGTTTTTTTTTTTTTTTTTTTTTTTTGGAGTAGCTTATTCAGTTCCTATTGTTCAGGATGTGTCATTGTTCCTCTGATCTTTGCAGGGTCTCTGTGTTTAACTGTATCAGCCTTTAGTCAGAAAACCTAAGAGAGCCAAGTATATAGTAACGTTGACAATAGTATTTACTTCATGGTAAAGCAATACCTCAGCCTGAGACACTGTATAGATCCTTCTATATAGAATGCCCTATGTGCGTGTCATGGCTTGAATCAGGAACTGGAATTCACAGCAGACAGGAAACAATTGATCTTCGTAAAATGATTATGTCTGCCTGGATAAATTTCATATTGGGTGTTAGCACAGTGAACCAAGATCAACATATTCTGCAACAATAAATCTTACCAAGAAAGACTTGTAACAGGAATCCCTTAACTGTCAGATCGGCCTGGGTTAATTAGGTTTGGATCCTTCCACAAAATAAGCAGGGAACAATGTATTTAACTATATGTGGGAGGGGAGAGGAGAAGGAGCCATCCACCAATCTGAGTACATAAAGCATGGTTTTTGTGAAAGACTGAGATGAAAGTGTACCAAGAACTGTTTTGAAAAGTTGTTACAGAAAACCTATGTGATTCTGACAGAACTCTCACTAGCAATTTGCAGTGTAGTAACTAACAATAAGCTCAGAGTATTTAAACTCAAAAAAAGATTCCTTGTGTCTACACTTATATTTCCAATGAAGTACATATTTTTGTTAAGTTACCTGATTAAGGCTAATAAGAATAAACACAAAGTTCCAGCATGATCGTGAAGGCTTACCTCATTTTCAACTGAAAAATGCTTTTTAGTGCTTCTCACAGTACACAAAAATGAACAGGAAAATTATGTTTAATAATTCTTTCAAATCTGCCCTCCACTTACCTTTTTAAGGCATTTTTTTGATGTTTTCAGTACATGTTCAAGATAGAGTTTACATTTAGTAAATGTGTGCTATATTTTGTCTGTAATTGAGCCCAAATTAACCTGTTGCTTACATTTTTATGAAAACCTATACTTCAGTTAGGCTTATGGGTATACCACAGATAAGCTTAGGGTCTATAGTTAGCTTCTTACCATACGGATGAACTTGATGATGAAGCACTGACCATAGCACCTATTCTTATTAAGATGTCTCATCACAGACTTAGGTCAGGTAACTTGGCTTCTGGTTCCATAATGTAAGGTCCCACCCAGTGCCACAGAGAAGAGAATACTGAGCAGCATCCTGAGCTCTGGCTGATATGCTTGCATGTCTGCATAACCCTGGTTAATATGCTGGCATATGAAGTGAAGGTTAATATCTGTCTAAGTCATGTCTCATAGGATACAACAAAAACATACCCAGATATAATCGAGTCCTATTTCAATCAGCTTTTACATTATACTGCACACCATGTTTTCTGAGCATGTGATTCAGCTAGACATCAGTCAGACTTTAGCTAAGAAAGGTATAACTATACTAAGGTATAGCTAAGAAACAGGAAAAGAAGAGAAGAAAACCCCAAATCTTACAAGTCCTTTCAGTTTTTCTGAGCGTCATCACTATATATTCAATTCTATGAACATATACACATTACATATATGTAGATGAATTTATATAGTTTTTTCTTCCTCATTTGAGAGCAACAGGATTATTTAAAAAAATTACTAAATAACTTTTTTTTTCCCTCCAGTTAGAAATTATTTCTTGATGAAGTAAAAATTTTGAGGTGAAAGAACATTATTGCATGAGTTGTTTTGGCAACAGAAACACAGCACTTAATATGCATATTAATAAGCAGCTTCACGTGGAGAAAGTTATTACAACAAACGGAAAGAACCTCAGACTTGTTAGCAAAAAAAAACCACCCTTTGTTTAAGTAAGTGCTCTACAGCTACAAAGGAGGAAAAGAACTTTCTTCATTTTTAAAGTATAAGCAAGATATTAAACCCAGAACAGTGGCACTCTCCAGGAGAACATATTGATAGAAAAAATATATATTTTAAACATGGCTTGAGTTTATATCAAACCTTGTTGAAAAATCAAATTCCAAAATATAGATGCCTCAAAAAACACTGAAAGTGGTGATCAATGTTTTTCAACCAATCTGGTAGTCTGTCAAAAGTGGGGTACCCCAGGGATCAATCCTAGCTCCCATGCTATTCAGCATCTTCATAAATGATCTGAATGATGGGACTGAAAGCACCCTCAGCATGTTTGCTGATGATAATAAACTGGGTATTGAGGTGGACACTTCGGAAGGGTGAGCCATCTTACAAAAAGACTTGTAGAGTGAGCAAGAAAGAACTGTATGAAGTTTAACAAAGACAAGTGCAAGGTCCTGCATCTTGGACAACATAATCAAAGAAGATTTGTGCAGGTGGGGAGCAGCCTTGTTGAAAGAGAGTTGAGGGTCCTTGTGGACAGCAAGTCAGCAGCATTCCACTTCAGCCACAGAGGCAAATCAGACCCTGTGTTGCATCTGCAGGGCTTTACTAGCAGAGATAGAGATGTGATCACCCTACTGTACTCAGATCTTGTCAGGTTGCACCTCACTGTGTCCAGTTCTGGTTTCCACAATTCAAAAAAAGACACAGGTGGAGAGGGCCCAAAGGAGGGCTACAAAAATGTTCAAAAGGGTGGAGAACCTGCTTTATGAGGAAAGACTAAAGTAGTTAGGTCTTTTCACCCTGGAAAACAGGACGCTCAGGGAAGACCTCATCACAGTATTCCAGTATTTGAAGAGTAGCTACAAAGAGGATGGAGTATCTCCCTTCACATGGAGAAGACAAGGGACAGCAGATACAAGCTGAACCAGGAAAGGTTTCATCTTGACATAAGAAAGAATTTTTTTACAGTGAAAACAATCAATCACTGGAACAACCTCTCTGGGGACATAGTAGAATCCCTATCACTGGAGTTTTTCAAGGTGTGACTGTACAGGGTGCAAGATAATTTCATCTAGGCTCCCTTTTCCCATGAAAGTTTGGAGTAGATGATCTTTTGAAGTCCCTTTCAACCTGAGCTGCTCTATGTTTCTATGATTCTATTTTTTATCTTTATAACTACAAGAATTACAATGCAGTGGGATTGAAATTAGTGTTTTTTGTCTCAGATCTAATGTGCAAGATGGAAAGCAGAAGACTAATGAAAGAAGAAACATTTTTGTGCTTCTCCATAAAGTCCTAAACAAGAATATTTTGCAATTCTCAGTTAAGATTTAGTACGAAAGACTGACCTTTCTCAGAAATTATGAACTTCACTGTTTATCCCACCAGTTGCTGACCTCCTCTAAAATAAACTTTGAAACACCAATGACAATTGTTTAGGTCTTGCAGAAGCTGCAGGTTTAGACGGAGAAACATTGGGGGAGAGTATGTAAAGCTGAGAAAAAAAGGACGCTGAAATTAGTTAATAACTTCAACACTGCAGAATATAAGAAAGGAAAGAAAAAAAAAAAAGCAAATTCAGCTTCAATGCTGAATAACAAAGTCTGTGAATATTCAGTTAATGAAAATCTTTAAATACTCAGTTCATAAATGTCTAAACTTAATAAAATTAGGCAGAAAACATAAAAATAGAGTCCTCAGAAGTCATCAAGTAAGAATTTGTCAAGAATTGACTGTATGAAAATAATTTTGTTTAGTGAAAACATAACAAAACACAAAAAAACTGGTAAAACTCATAAAAGAAATAATAAACCTCATTTATCTTTACTGTAGAGGAACTCTACTTCCAAATGACATTTTCATAAACAAAAAACAACAACAAAAGAAAAATAATGCTGATAAAGTAGATGAAAAAAAGAAAAGGTGGGCATATAATCAACTGAACAACTTGAAGTGCTATCAGACTGTATTTCTAATGCGGATTCGCAGGGACCTATGCTGGAATTTGTTCAGTGTTTTCAGCTGTAATTTGGATAGAATTAGAGAGTGCACTTAAACCTTTTTAAATGACATCAAACAGTAGGGGTCTCAAGCACTCTGGAGTGCAATTTTAGAATTCAAAATGATCCTGATAATATGGAGAAATGGTCTGAAGTCCATAAGGTGAAATCTTAAAAGGATAAATCCCACCACTAAGCAGAAAAAAAAAAAAAAAATCAGACGTGTAAGTATGAAATAGAGAATGAACAACTTGCATCAGGTCTGGAGAAGAGGATCTGGCAAATGGTGAACATCTTATATTTAATGTAAATAAATAGTGTCACGCTTTCACAAAAAAAAAAAAAAAAAAAAAAAAAAAAAAAAAAAGAAAAGCATGTGTCTCCATAACATTTTAACATGACTTTCAGGAAATGTTATTCTGCCCTCCTCAAAGCATTTTTGAGACCTGGAATGTCTCCATTTTGAGTCCACACCTGCAGATAAATTGGGAAAACTCATGGAAAGTATCAAGATAATAAACCCAGAAGAGATTAGTTCCTGGGATTACAATTCTTTGTTTTGCTTTTTCCACTTTTGTTAGGTATCAAACAAAATAACTCCTCAACATGATACTATTCTCTATATCTAAGAGCTAACATTTCACTTTGTCCCAGCTGTCCCTCAGTTTCACAGTCCTACAGATAGGTGTCCTTTGATCAACATTAACTAACCAAATTGTTTTCTCTAAATTACCTTCAACTCTCAAAGTGCTTTGCTGCAAATTGAAATTACACTTTTAATCAGTAACTCTGTCATTTATTTCTGCTTGAGAACAGTTTTCCAACATAACTTTTCATACTGCTTCATGCTTAACACATATCATATTTACCATAACTTTTTACCTACTTTTTTTTATGTTCCAGCTTTTCAAGGACTGGCATTCAAGAAGCATGTGGTACCTAGGCATTCAGTTTCTGTATCCTGTTTACAAAAGCTTCTATTGCCGATACTGAAGAGGAATCAAAGTATAATGGGAATCAACTACTATGACGGAAGGGAATATATTACCTATTACTATCAAAATTACTAAAGACTACTAAAAACTAAAAACATCTTTTGCCCATCCACCTTCCACCTTCGTCACCTTCTTTTACGCATCGTTGTCATTACCTGCCTTCCTCCTAACCGCCCCCCCCCCCCCCCAGTCATCCTTGCCCTGAGTGTCACAGGCTAATGGGGAATGGGGGCTGCGGTCAATCCCTGGTGCTTCATCTCCATCTCTCCTTCACAGTCACTCTCTGCCCCTGCTCCACGTGGGGTCCCTCCCACAGGACGCTGTCCTTCCCGAACTGATCCTGCAGGGGCTTCCCACAGGCAGCAGCTCTTCAAGATCTACTCCAACATGGCTCCGTACCACGGGGTCCCTCAGTCAGGAGCAAACTGCTCCAGCATGGGTGCCCCACTGGCGGCAGCTCCCCCCAGACCCCCTTGCTCCTGCATGGGCTCCTCTCCACAGGCTGCAGCTCCGGCCCGGGGCCTGATCCTCTGGGGGAATCTCCATGGGCCGCAGCCTCCTCCAGGCCACATCCACCTCCTCCACCGGGGGCTCCTCCATGGGCTGCAGCGTGGAGATCTGCTCCATGTGGGACCCATGGGCTGCAGGGGGACAGCCTGCTCCACCAGGGGCCTCTCCACAGGCTGCAGGGGAACTTCTGCTCCGTGCCTGGAGCACCTACTGCCCTCCTTCTGCACTGACCTTGTTGTCTGCAGGGCTGTTTCGCACTCCTAGCTCTCCCAGCTGCTGTTGTGCAGCAGGTTTTTTTTTTTTTTTTTTTTTTTTCCTATTCTTAAATCTGCTCTCACAGAGGCACAAACAACATTGCTTATTGGCTCGTCTCTGGGTAGTGGGGGGTCCCTTTGGAGCCAGCTGTAACTGGCTCTTTTCTAATATGGGTCAGCTCTGGACTCTTCTCACAGATGCCATGCCTTCAGGCCCTCTCTATCAAAACCTTCCCACATAAACCCAATACATTATGTTAGCATGTTTTTTAAGAACCCTAACCCACTAAACTTTCTGCACACTAGAATCTCCATCTCATATGACTTAATCTTTCAAAATATTTCAGTTATTTGCCTGTAAACTCGTGTTTCCATTTTAGCTATCCACACATGGTCAGAAGCCTAATGTTTCAAAGTAATCAGTACCTGCTTCTTGCAAGGTTTTGTGTAAGAGATATGGCCAAAGGGGAGTGAGGGTGGGGGGTGGAGGGTTGGGAGGGAGAAGAACTAGGAGGATAGAAAACTCAGCTGGAATGGGAAGAACAAGGGAGGAGATCAGTTCCCAGTAGTTTTGTCACTAGAGTGTTTTATGTCTTACTTTAGACCAACATTAAATAAAAGTAGCAGGGACCAAACTTCAGAATATTTATTTTCTTAGATAAGAAAAATATATAGGTTATAATTAGAATTTGCATAATTGTTCTCCTCCAGATCCCGTGAAACATATAATTTTAGCTACACAGTACTGAAATTTAAACAGAAGTGATGGACGCAGCCTGTAGAGGACCTGAAGGTCCTTCTAAGCAGTTCTGTTGAAAAGTTACTAAAAAGATGAATACTAATGCCATCACCACAATGTCTAAGAAGAGGACTAGATTCTGTGTTTGTTCATCTACTGCTTTCTATTGGTCATCTCTAAACATCTTGTTCAATGACTGAGAATATTTAAGCCAGTTCAGTTCCTTCTTCACATAGGGAGCATTTATGTTTATACTTAGGATATTACATTTTCTTTTAGTTTGGATCAGAATGTAGTTTCTGGAGCAAATCTGGATTTCCTCATTTACTGTACTGCTGTGCTTTGATTTGCACCACATACTGAACTTGGAGCCTGAAAACTGCATCTTGCAGTTTAATATAAAATTGGACTGAACTGAATGGGCTCCAACCATTCTTTCCCTTGGACAGATAAAGCTCTCTGAGAGGCTTATACTCTACAGATCTAATCCTATCACACTGCACTATTTTCCAGGGTAAACATAATATGTATTTTAACAGTTCCCTGCACAAATTAGGGGTTCTTGAACTGACCTGAAGCAGGCTAGTCAGAAAATAACGTTGCCATATCAAACACGTTACAGGAAAGGTGATTCTGCTTTAGATTGAGATATTTTCAGATACAACAATCCTAGGCGCCACAAAAGTACCTAACATGGATATTGAAATGCTTTCACATTGAAGAATGATAGGAGTGCTTAAGATTCTTGCTGAATCGGGGACCCTGTAGTCTAGCATATCCCTTAAATATCATGTAAATTAAAACAAACAAACAAACAAACAATGACGACAACAACAAAACCACAACAAATAAAACCCACCTTCTTTAATGCTGTAGACTGCAAACTATTTAAATGAGTTTTAGATGTCTATAATACCTTTGACCTAGGCAAACTGAATACATTCTGGATGTGTCAGACCCTCTCCACAAGTATTTTATGAGATTGCTTACATCTATGATACAGTCACAGCTTCAGTGGCATTTATCACACAGTAACATTATAAACATATAAAGGTGAATTTGATAGGCCTTAAGTCTAGAGAAGAAATGATATTTCCTGTATTTTCAATAGGTTTTAATGAGACTTAGGAATCTTGTGTCCGTATCACTATAAATACCAATTCAATTTCCTTGCAGTAGCGATAACCTGGTGAAAAGATATTACTCAAAAGGAGGCCAGAGACATACATAGGTGTAGAAAATGAGTTATAGTCACGATAATCACTGTACATGAGTACATGACAAGAATTTTCAGATATTACCCATAACTTGCCCACTTGAGTAGCCAACATAAAAGATCCTCAGATATTTTCAAGACCTCAGAGAATAAATTCCTAAGCAACCTAGTCTGATCTCATAGCTGAGCCAACTTTTAGCAAGAGGTTGCAATAGAGATCAACCTGAATTATTCAGTGATCCATCGTAACAGGAGCTGCAGCAAAATATTCCCTGACAGCAAATTTCTTGTGTGTACAAAAACCTGAAATACAGAAAGGAAATGCAGAAAATAAACACCCTTTTATTTGAAATAAAATGAAAGGGTGCAACCTTCCATTTACTTCTAACTCAGTCACTATGGTATGAAATACAATATCTCACATTTAATCCTTTACATGTTATTAACAATACAAAGTTTCACATGCACATTTCCTATAGACTTCCTGTTAACATTAGAAAAAGTGTTTGATGAACAGCTTTAGCCAGCTCTTATCTTAATAAAATTGTATTGTATATTTTTATTTGGTAAACCAATAATCTTTGAAAACAGAAATAATGTGTTTTGTTGTTGTTTGGTTGTGGTTGGGCTTTGTGTTGTTTGTTTGGTTGGTTGTTGGTGTTTTTTTTGTTTTGTTTTGTTTTGTTTTGTTTTTCTTTTGGTTGGTACCATTTTTCTTCTCATGAAATATCATTAATTCAACAAAAATGCAAAAGTGGCAATAACTTATACAATAATATTTCATTACTAAATGTGCTGTAAGCAGGCTATGTAGTGTAATCAGAGTTACACACTGTTCTCATCTGTTCAGAACACTTACATAATATGTATTTTAAAAGTTTTATAAGAAATTATAAATAAATTATATTTCCAGAAAATATTTTTCCTTATTTTCTAAGAAATATGTGGGAATATATAGTACCTACAGTCTCCTTGCCAAAATAGCTTTTCATGGTGTGTTTGCTAGGAGGAATACCAAGAGAAGTAGACAGAATAAATATGAATGTTCAAGAAAAAGTAACAAAATTGTTCTTCAGATACTTTCTTAAATAAAATAGAAATACAGCAAAAACAATCCAACAAGGAAAAACCTTCAAGCTTTCATGAATATGGGTTTTATTTTTACAGTTTTATTATAAAGTTCTTGTATTGAGAACAAAGGAGTCCAGGAAGCCTGGGCACTCTTCAAGGAGGAAGTCTTAAAGGTGCAGGAGCAGTCTATTCCCAAGTGCTGAAAGAGGAGCCAGTGGGGAAGACTGGCCTGCCTGAGCAGAGAGCTTTGGCTGGAACTCAGGGGAAAAAAAAAAAAAAAAAAAAAGGAAGAAAAAAAAAAAGAGAGAGAGAGAGAGAGATTATGACCTTTGGAAGAAGGGCCAGGTCTCTCAGAAGGACCATAAAGATGTAGTGAGGTTATGCATGTAGAAAATTAGAAGGGCAAAAGCCCAGCTGGAATTTAATTTGGCTACTGCTGTTAAAGACAATTTAAAAAAAAAAAAAAAAAAAAAGCTTCTATAGCATTAGCAACAAAAAGGAGGACTAAGGAAAATCTCCATCCTTTAACAGATGTTGAGGGAAACATAGTGACAAGAGATGAGAGGAAGCCTGAGATATTTAATGCCTTCTTTGCCTACGTTTTTAGTAGTAAGACCACTTATTCTCCAGGTACTAAGCCACCTGAGATGGAAGACAAGGATGGGGAGTGGAATGAAACCCACTCTAACCTAAGTAGAAATGATTAGTGACCTGCTGCAACATTTAGATGTATACAAGTCTATGGCATCAGATGGGATCCATCCTCCGGTACTAAGTGTGCTGGCAGAAGTGCTCACCAAGTTGCTTTCCAAGTTGCTTTCGTTTATCAGCAGTTCTGGCTATCAGGGGAAGACCCAGTTGACTGGAGGTTAACAAATATGATACCCATCTACAAGAAGGGCTGGAAGGGAACTACAGACCTGTAATTTTGAACTTGGTGCCAAGGAGAGTTATGGAACTGATCATCTTGAGTGCCATCACCTGGCAAATACAGGACAACCAGTTGATCAGGCCTAGCTTTTCATGTTCTGAAGACTGCAGAAAAAACCAAAACAAAACAAAACAAACCCAAACAAACCAAAACAAAATAAAAGACTCAACCATAATATAAAAGTTATACCTTTCCCTCCTTGTAACTGAAGTGGAAGTCAGAGAATTAAAAGTAACTTTTCAGGAAATCATAGAATCATTAAGGTTGGAAAAGACCTTCAAGGTCATCTGGTCCAACCATCACCCTACTACCTATGTCACCCACTAAACCATGTCCCTAAGAGCCAGGTCCAACCTTTCCTTAAACGCCCCCGGGGATGGTGACTCCACCACTTCCCTGGGCAACCCATTCCAATGCCTCATCACTCTTTCTGAGAAGAAATGTCTCCTAATTTCCAACCTGAACCTCCCCTGGCACAACTTGAGGCCATTCCCTCTAGTCCTATCTCTAGTTATTTAAGAGAAGACGCTGACCACATGTACTCTTTTATCTCAATTGTGTTTTTTGTTTATTTGTTTGTTTTATGTTTTCTTTTCTTTTCTTTTCTTTTCTTTTCTTTTCTTTTCTTTTCTTTTCTTTTCTTTTCTTTTCTTTTCTTTTCTTTTCTTTTCTTTTCTTTTCTTTTCTTTTCTTTTCTTTTCTTTTCTTTTCTTTTCTTTTCTTTTCTTTTCTTTTCTTTTCTTTTCTTTCTTTCCTTTCCTTTCCTTTCCTTTCCTTTCCTTTCCTTTCCTTTCCTTTCCTTTCCTTTCCTTTCCTTTCCTTTCCTTTCCTTTCCTTTCCTTTCCTTTCCTTCCTTTCCTTCCTTTCCTTTCCTTTCCTTTCTTTCCTTTCCTTTCCTTTCTTTCCTTTCCTTTTCCTTTCCTTTCCTTTCCTTTCCTTTCCTTTCCTTTCCTTTCCTTTCCTTTCCTTTCCTTTCCTTTCCTTTCCTTTCCTTTCCTTTCCTTTCCTTTCCTTTCCTTTCCTTTCCTTTCCTTTCCTTTCCTTTCCTTTCCTTTCCTTTCCTTTCCTTTCCTTTCCTTTCCTTTCCTTTCCTTTCCTTTCCTTTCCTTTCCTTTCCTTTCCTTTCCTTTCCTTTCCTTTCCTTTCCTTTCCTTTCCTTTCCTTTCCTTTCCTTTCCTTTCCTTTCCTTTCCTTTCCTTTCCTTTCCTTTCCTTTCCTTTCCTTTCCTTTCCTTTCCTTTCCTTTCCTTTCCTTTCCTTTCCTTTCCTTTCCTTTCCTTTCCTTTCCTTTCCTTTCCTTTCCTTTCCTTTCCTTTCCTTTCCTTTCCTTTCCTTTCCTTTCCTTTCCTTTCCTTTCCTTTCCTTTCCTTTCCTTTCCTTTCCTTTCCTTTCCTTTCCTTTCCTTTCCTTTCCTTTCCTTTCCTTTCCTTTCCTTTCCTTTCCTTTCCTTTCCTTTCCTTTCCTTTCCTTTCCTTTCCTTTCCTTTCCTTTCCTTTCCTTTCCTTTCCTTTCCTTTCCTTTCCTTTCCTTTCCTTTCCTTTCCTTTCCTTTCCTTTCCTTTCCTTTTCCTTTCCTTTCCTTTCCTTTCCTTTCCTTTCCTTTCCTTTCCTTTCCTTTCCTTTCCTTTCCTTTCCTTTCCTTTCCTTTCCTTTCCTTTCCTTCCTTCCTCCTTCCTTCCTTCCTTCCTTCCTTCCCTTCCCTTCCCTTCCTTCCCTTCCCTTCCTTCCCTTCCTTCCCTTCCTTCCCTTCCTTCCCTTCCCTTCCTTCCCTTCCTTCCCTTCCTTCCCTTCCTTCCTTCCCTTCCTTCCTTCCATTCCTTCCCTTCCTTCCATTCCTTCCCTTCCTTCCTTCCCTTCCTTCCTTCCCTTCCCTTCCTTCCTTCCCTTCCTTCCATTCCTTCCTTCCTTCCTTCCCTTCCCTTCCTTCCTTCCTTCCCTTCCCTTCCTTCCTTCCTTCCTTCCTTCCATTCCCTTCCTTCCTTCCTTCCTTCCCTTCCTTCCCTTCCCTTCCCTTCCCTTCCCTTCCCTTCCCTTCCCTTCCTTCCCTTCCCTTCCCTTCCCTTCCCTTCCCTTCCCTTCCCTTCCTTCCCTTCCCTTCCCTTCCCTTCCTTCCCTTCCCTTCCCTTCCCTTCCCTTCCCTTCCCTTCCCTTCCTTCCCTTCCCTTCCCTTCCCTTCCTTCCCTTCCCTTCCCTTCCTTCCTTCCTTCCCTTCCTTCCTTCCTTCTCTTCCTTCCCTTCCCTCCTTGAGAGGGCTTCACTGGAATATTCATTTAACTCCATGAGGCTATCATGTCAAATCCTCAAGTCTATGATACTCCACACCCAGTGACTCTGTCTGTTGCTTTGTTCTCTCTGGGCCCATTCCTGGGGGTGGTCATTCTCTTCAGAGACTGCTATTTTTTGACTCCCTTACATGAACAGCCTCTACAGAGATCGCATTTGACACCTTCTTTTCTCCCTTCTGGGATCTATTCGATGCATATAGTACTCGTTGTTTTATGAATATATCTGAATGTACATATTCATTGGAGAGCGACTCCTTGCTCAACCAGATAATGACAGGACAAGGAGGAATGGTTTTAAACTAAAGGCGGGAAGATATAGATCAGAGGTTAGAAGGAAATTCTTGACTCAGAGGGTGGTGAGGCAATGGAACAGTTTGTGCAGAGAGGTGGTGTATTCTCCATCCCTGGAGGTGTTCAAGATTGCTCCCTGAGCAACCTGATCTAGTGGAGGCATCCCTGCCTATGGCAGGGGCATTGGAATCAGAAGATCTTTGAGTTCCCTTCCAATCCAAGCCATTCTTGTGTTCCCCAGGGGTTGGTGTTGGGGCGTACCCTCTTTAATGTCTTTATCGATGGTTTGGATGAGGGAATTGAGTGCACCCTCAGTAAGTTTGCAGACAACACCAAGTTGGCGAGAAGTGTTGATCTCCTGGAGGGTGGGAAGGCCCTACAGAGGTCATTAATGAATATATGAAGTTATACTGGTCCCATGACTGTGCACAGTGTACAAAACTAGTGACTTACCTCCAACTGGACTCAGTACCACTGATCACAGCCTTCTGGACTTGTCCATTCAGCCAATTTTCAATTCACCTCACAGTGCAGGAATCTAACCTATATTTTGACATCTTACCAACCAGAATGTTATGGGAGAGTGTGAACTGTTTTACTAAGGCCAAGCCTTACTATAGTCAAGATGATAGATAATGATGGACTCCTCTAAATATCTTCTATGTATGTATGTTCTACTTCTCATAAAATAGGTAATTATTTACTGAGACAGAGTGTGAAATTCTGAAATATATCACTCAATATAGTTTTAACAGTGTCAGTTTTCTCTTCAAATTTACAGGAATTGATTTTAGGTCTCTATTTGGAATCAAGTATGAAAAAAATTTAAAATTATTGTCTTTGTTACCTCACCATCATAGTGTAATACTGTTCTGCATTCAGATCACTGAATGCCAAGTAGAATAGCATCAAGTGGAGAGACTGTGACTCATATCAGATGGTAGGGAATGAATCATAAAATTCCCTCGATTCAACAAAACATTTAAGTAAGACTTTAAGTAAGTACTCTAAGGACTGAGTAATGGTTGAACTGGCATGGAGACAGCACTGTGCCTTTTTGCTTTTGCCCTTTATCAAATGTGCCCCAAAGTACTTAATTCTCATGTAGAAGAAAAACAGAAGGTGAACTTGTGGCTGGTGTTGAGACTAGACCCAGAGTGACTTTTAAGAAGGATAAAAAAAAAAAAACAGATAAAATGGGAAGAATAGGGCTAAAAGTGATAGTAATAACAATGCATCATAGAAAAGAAGATAAATTCGTTTTAAGGCTATTTTTACCTGTAAAATTTGTATGTAATCTTAATGTTACTTTTCATTTATGTCAGGAGAATTAGTCGTTATTAAAATAAAATATACTTAATCAGAAAAGTGGTGAAAGTAAACTCACAACAGTTCTGTTCTAAAGTATTTGGCTAGCTAAAAGAAAATGTATATTAACTCCTAGAAATTACAATTTCTAGGCTTCCAGGATTATAGTTATTATATATTCTTCAGTTCAATAGAATATAAATATAGGTGACAAGTAGTTTTGGCTATGGATTTCTTAATTGAAATTATACCTTCGGGGGTAGCTGTACTGCTGAGAGCTTTAACTGTAGCGGCTCTACTGACATGCATCATGGAGTTCTTTCAAGCATTGGTATTCCAACCCAGAACAGAAGGTATTTATTAACTGGAAGACTCATGAAGCGTACCAATCAGGGAATAATAAAAAATAAATAAATAAAAAAAAAAAGGATTGTGCTGTTAGGCTGTTAGTGGAGTTATAGCAGAAATGACCTGGAAGTTGAATTAGTACAGTAAAGTTGCTAATAGAAAGCAAGGCTATATCAAGGATACATCAACAAACACACCAAACACAAAGCAAATGTAGTGTTATTGCCTAAAATATAATGTTCTGGTATGAACTTTTTTATTATTATTATTATTGTTATTATTATTATTTTTTAACTGGAAATTAGTTACTGTTAAAACAAAACAAAGCAACAAGTTTTAGGGTTTAAGACAGAAGAATGAACCCTGACTAACACAAAGATATGGAATGTTAAATGCAGGCTGAAATGTGCACTTGAATTGAATCTTTGTGATGTGAATGACTTGAAAATAGAACAGCAACAAATTATAAGAAAAAACATATTAGAGAGAAGTCTTGAGTTCAGCTATACAGGACAGAGAGCCCTTCTGTCCTAGCATTCTGTCTTTGATTGATGTTTCTAGCTGAAGTTAGTAAAGAGGTAAATAGAAAAAAAAAAAAAAAAGAAAAAAACATGAAATTGCACAGTAGAGTGTCACAACAATCAGACAATTAATCCACATGAAAGTTGCATTAAATTTCAAATAAACAATATTCTTAATGGAGCTTGATAACAACATATGCTTTCTGGAGAATTAACATATATTAACTAATATGAATCTTGCTATTTATTACTTTATTGACCATCAAAATCCTTTATGACTATTGGTAAAATTAACAGGCATAATAAGAGAAGAAGTGTGAATATTAGCACACTAGTCTGTAAACATGGAATAGAGATCCACTGTGTCTTGACTCCATGGATGTACTTGTACTTGCAATACTAGTGAGGACATGGAAAAATAAATAAATACATAAAAACAAAGTAGGCCAGAATCTGAGGAAAATAAATTAACATGTGAGTGTTGTATATAAAAATAAGTGACACAAAGGTCAGAAGTTAGTGGAACAAAAAGTACTGCATGAAACTGCTTCTGAATTTATAGTGAAACAGAAATTATGACCTCATTTAAGAGGGTGGTTTGAAAGTTAAATGGAAAACAGGGCTTCTTAATAATATAACAAATGGAAAATTTGTACCTTTAGGTACAAGTAGATCTACTGGTTAAATGTTCTAGCTATAATACTTCACGCTGGTAGTTCAATCTAACAAGACTAAATTCCATAATCTATTCTAAAATTCCATAATCTGTTCAGGTGAAGTGAATTTCAGTTTTTGCCAAATACGAGCTACAGATTGAAGATATTTGTTATTTAGCAAAACTAAAAAATAAAATAATTTAAATTAAAAAAAAAATCTATACTAGATAATATTAAGAAATTGAACACAGATGCTATTATATAAAGTTGTGATGAGTGAATTTATTTTAATCAGGGTCTGTAATCTACAAAATAAACTGTAAGTCAGCCAATGCTTAATAGGATTGCAGAAACAGTAAACCCAGAACAGCTTACAGTCCTTGCTGACAATGTCATAAATATTATGCAACATTTTTGGTGTTTGGTAAAATTTTAAAATTCTCATGTGTTGAACCATGCCAAAGAGTATGCTTAGATTAATGAGATTTTTACTGCATTGTTCTATCATTCACGTCACATTGTCCCTATTCATCTGCCCTACTCTAGTGTTTTAAGTATGTCAGGAAAAGAAAGAAAGAAAAAAAAAAAAGGAAAAAAAAAAAAAAAGCAGAGATAAATTCTAAGTAACCTTATATCATTCTAACATTTTGAGGGCAGGAAAGCCAAAATATGATAACAGGCTTTAGACTACTGATTAGAGACAAGAGATGTTACCAGGGTGACATGACCAACAAGGCCATGTCCATTTATGCTGAGCATCTCAGTCAGAAAAAAATAAATAGTGAAAACAGTAGCCTCATGGGGAAAAATACATCTACAAATATCCAACATCATGCCGAAGGCTGAGTAAAAGGAGGAACTAAGGGCCAGGCAACAGCTGCAGTGAGCGTCCTGTTCCCTAGAGATTATGATGTTGGTTGCACCTGGACCAGAGAAAGAAATCCACCTGTTCTAATTTGTAAAGTTTTAATAAAATTAAAGTACTATATATACTTTATGTATATACAACACCAATTGCCTATCTTTTCTGTTTGTTACAGTAGAGATTTTTTTTCTGCACAAATACATTGTTTCCACCTAAAATAAAATTTAAAAATGAACAAAAATAGCTTCAGCATAACTTCCTATTAGGTTTCTGAATGCATATTATCAGAACTCTCTGATTTTAAAGTGCTCATTCCTATTTCAATTATCTCATCACAAGAAAAGTATAGGGTGAAAAACAAGCATTATTTATTTATTTATTTATTTAGACTGAAAGTAGATGTTATTTTCACTCATATATGTACTCTGGTCTCAATAAATAACCTTTAAAACTATATGATTAACTAAATTTTCAAAAAGAGCACCATATTATGCAGTGTGATTTATGCCATCAACACAAGAAAAAGAAAAATGACACAGGATTTATAAACAACTCAGAATTATATTTACTTGTGAAGAAATAATAGAAAGTTTAATTTATAATGTTTATTTTCTAAGGTTTTTGTATATCTGAAGTGGAATTTTTCAAAAGAACCAAAGGAAGTGAATACCATTAAATTTCTTAGAATTATAGAGTGGCTTGGGTTGTAAGGGACCATAAAGATCAGCTAGTTGCAACCCCCCTGCCGTGGGCAGGGACACCTTCCCCCACAGCACGTTGTTCAAAGATTTATCCAAACTAAATAATTTAAATTAAGAAACAAACAAACAAACAATAACAATGACAACAAAATATATATGTAATATATGTATATATATATACACTATGTGTATAAGTATAATAAGTATATATAAAAATAAGTATAATAAGTATATAAATAAATAAAAAAATATATACGTATATATATATGTATATATTTATTTATTTTAGAAGCCCCAGGAGCCTAAGTTTCTCAAGACTGAGTAGCCAGGCATCCTGTTTCCCTCCGAAGTCTGTTGAGTAAGCCAAAATTAAGTTCTTGAAGATAGAATTTGTCTAACTTAATGAAACTCCGGTCATTTGAGTTGGAAGGAACCTGAGAAACTCAGCCTGGGATTGTTCAGCCTGAAGAAGGGAAGGGTCTTAGGGAGACCTTTTCGCGGCCTTCCAGCACCAAAAAGGGGCCAATAAGAAAGTAGGAGGGGGACTTTTAATCAGGGAATGCAGTGACAGGACAAGGAGTAATGGTTTTAAACTGAAAGAGGGGAGATTTAGACCAGATATAACGAAGAAAATCTTTACTCAGAGCATGGTGTGTCAGTGGAAGAGTTTGCCTAGAGAAGCTGGGGATGCCTCATCCCTGGAAGTGCTGAAAGCCAGTTTGGACATGGCTTAGAAGGCCATTAGAAGGCCAGTTTGGACAGGGCTTAGAGCAACCTGCTGTAGTGGAACATGTCTCTGCCCATGGAGGGAAGGGAGGGGAGGGGGGAGCGGGGGGGGGGGGTGGGGTTGGAGAAGGAGGAAGGGGGTTGGGATTAGATGATCATTAAGTTCTCTTCCAACCCAAGCTATTCTGTGATTTTGTAGGTAAACAAGATGATGAAGATCCTCCTGGAAGAGAACTGAGGTTCTGAGGCCTGACAATGAGACCAAAGTGGGAAACTACCTTTAGTAGGTATAAGAGAGAGAAAGTTTTGTGTTTATATCCTTCTGTAGAGTATGCTGTAGCAAACCATACACATGCATGTTTGAAAACAGAATAGTTTTTAAACTTCTGAATCAACATTTTCTGTTATTTCAAGCACTAGCTCATTACATATAATTTTTACAGCTGCACTGTGTAGTCTCATCCCAAATGACACATATCTCAGAATCATATGTTATATATTTATACATGCAGACAAAAACAAACAAACAAACAAAAATAACTTACTGTGTATTTCACATTAATTTTGTTCTCATTGTTATGTTGATTCTCACCATTATATTGTTTTATTTCAATCTTCCTTCAAAATAATGAGATGCACTTTCATAAAATGCTTGGAAATTTAGCTGTGTCGCTCCTGTTATTGTTATATATATATAAAAAAACTATATTAACAATATTAATATGAACCCCTAAACTTTAGTGTTAATGTTTAAAAAAAATGGGGGGGGGGGGAGGGTCGAACAGTTGAATATATATATATTTTTTTAATCTGATATAATCCACTGATATAATAGCACTCCCTTTTAATGTGGGATATGTGATCTCAGTAAAGATTTTTGTGATGATTCCATTTATTAGCAATATCAAGTTTCTTTCACAAAGTTTCAGTTGAAAGTCTATCAACTTTCTAATTTTTTGATTGTTTCTTTGTTTTCTTCTTTTCCTTTGTTAATCTATTACTTTTTATTTAAATAATAGTTCTGTTTTTATTTATACAATTTGTTGTTTTATAACTATTTTGTAACAGAATTGTTAGACAAAGAACGAATTTGATTTTTTTTTTTTAATACTGAAACATCAAAATACGTTTTTTTACAGGAACTTACAATGTACAACTTACACTTGATGATCTTAAACAAATTGTTAAATAAAAATACAAAAATAAACAGGGTTTTGTATAAACTTTATGAAATATTGTTATACTTTTTTTACAATTTTACGGGACATGCAACATTAATAAGGAAATCTGCCTTATATCAAAAACTACAGACAGGTTACCCAACTCTTAATCTTGTATGTCAAAGAAAGTTCTGTGGGTTCCATGTGTTGATAAAGTTTCTGAATGCCAATTACATTTTTACTTACCTCTATGACTTTATACTGTAAATTAACATGTGGTGTAATTTCAAAACAAAAACCCATTAGCTGGAGTTTTGCTATAAATGACACAAGGAATAGTGTCAATTTCATCAGGAATAGTAGCAACTTTGAGAATATTCCTTGAGACACTTCTATAGATTTGTATCAAAAATATACATTAAAACTTGTTTTGTGTATTATCCCTAATTAACCCCAAGATTCTCAAATGCCTGTTTCCTCAGTGAAGCTAAATATTTGAAAATACTTCATTCAGCTATTACTTCCATTAAATATTATGTCAGACCTAAAAACTTGTGAGAACCCTGGACAAGATTTTCAAAGCCACAAATAATGTTTCTTACACTCTGTTGTCTTGCTTTGACAACCTTAATTTCAAATGGCAAACCTTCCTACTGTGAACTGACTTAATTTGCTATCTTTAAAACCCTACTTGTTTCCTAGTATATGGTGATATATTCTGTTTTTTTTTTTTTTTTTTTTTTTTTTTAATTATTATCATCAATATGGTAAGATATTTTCTTCTTATGCTAACGCATATCTTCTTTACTCTTTTTGGTATTTTTCTGTGGTTTTATTTATTTATTTATTTATGGAAAGTTGTAATTTGTCATTGTGTTCATAGATGACACACTGTCAGAGCAATGTAACCTACATCTATAATTATTTTTTGTTTATCAGATTGACCATGTTATTTTTTAAGGAATTTTCCTGTGTACATTCTAATAAAGTCCCTGATGTGAAATTTCAGTGTATTTATTGTAATATGTATTTTTATATCTTTCAAGATTGTCAGAAAAATAAAATACTATTAATTTAGTGGTTTCACAACTCATCCCTACTTATACGAACACTTACAGGAACACTCTTACTTCACAATAAGTTGAAGTGATCATTCATAGAATATGTTGCATAGTTAATGGAAAGCTAAATACCAGTCATTTCCAAGTCATGTGATTGAAATTCAAAACCAACTTGCTACAGTTTTTAATGTTTAGAAGTATTTGATAGATATGATGAAACCATAGTTTTATATAGCTTTCTGCTATTAAAAGCATGCAGATGCACATACACACACACAAAATCACTGTGGAAGCAAATGGATCAACAAAGATAATTTGAGTTCAGACAGTTCAAGGGTTTAATATCGTCATTTTAAGCACCTGGATTTTGAAACTTCACACACAAAATACATCTTAAAACACACTTGTGGAAAGTTCCACATTTCAGGGGATTTACATTTTTTTTTTTCCCCAGCTGTATTCCCTTCAGTACTAGAAATTTACAGTGTTGATGGAAATGTTATGTAAATATGTGCACTGCTTAACTGAATGAAACGATTATCATTTCAACATAATAATGTGACATATAATGGCTGTTTATAGTATATAAACTGTAATCATTTTAGCCATAAAGAAGAGTCAGAAATTTGTATTTCACCCATTCATATTACTTAGATATAGTAGAAAAAGAGAAATAGAAATAGAGAGAAATTTAAATTATGATATAAAGTATTAAAACATTTAATGGTCTTGGAGGAACAGTATACTAAGCTAGAAGTCGTGGTGAAGGGTGTTCTTTGTGGTGGTGTTGTATAACCTTAGGGTAAGAAGCTTTGGTAGAGACAGACACACCCTTTCAGTCTGAGAGGAAACTGACAAACTGTATACCAAAGCTGATATGAACACTCTTGCCAGCTGGTTATTATTTAAAAGATAGACATCTCTTTTTGTTGTTTTAATGTCATCTGACTAACGCAAATATGGAGAGGATATGCCTAGGAATAATATTATTTTGTAAGAGCCCTGTGAGCATTCCCTGTCACAGAGGTTTGGCTGCCTGGGACACTAAAGGGAATGGAGGGGAAGAGAAGGGGAGAGAGCCCTTACCTGCGCTATTTCTGTGCTGGCCCCAAGCCCCAGAAACCAAAACCCCCAAGAAGGAAGAATGCAATCAGGACCCTGACAGCAACCACACCTATCAACAAAGTGTGTCAGAGTTTCAGGGTTGGAGGCACTTGATATGAAATTCCCTGGATGTAGCAGGGGAGTGCAACATTGTCTGTGGGTTCCCACATCAACTCGTTAGTCACCAAAGGATATTTCAGAGGCTTTTGGGTATGGGGTCACCTCAAAGGAGTCCCCAGTCACTGTGGGACCAGATCAGTTGTCACCAGATGGGCTGAGTGTTAGTCTGGTAGCACTAGCATGACTTGGCAGTGAAGTCTTGTATTGGGTTGACATGGCAAGGGTTTTGTAGCAGGGGTCTCTAGGGGTGGCCTATGTGAGAAGAGTCCAGAAGCTGTCCCATGTTAAATAAAAGCCAGTTCTAGGTGGCTCCAAAAGGGACCTGCTGCTTGCCAGAACCAAGCCAATGAGTTAAACTGGCTGCACCTCTGTGGGAGCACATATAAGAAAGGAATAATAATAATAATAATAATAATAATAATAATAATAATGCTGTTGCAACAGCAGCTGGGAGAGAGAAGAATGAGAGCTACCTTGAGAACAACAATCACGGTCAGTAAAGAAGGAGGGCAGGAGGTGCTCCAACCATTGGAGTAGAAGTTCCTCTGTGGCCTGTAGAGAGTCCCATGGTGGAGCAGGCTCTTCCTCTGCAACCCACAGTGTACCACAGTGGAGTCAATCCCCGCACTGCAGCTCATAGAGAGGAGCCCATGGCGGATCTGTCCTGAAGGCTGCTGCAGCCTATGGAGAACCTCTGCAGGAGCAGACTCTGGGCCAGAACTGCAGCCCATGGAGAGGAGCCCATGGTGGAGCAGGTGATCTGGCAGGAGCTGCTGCCCGTGGGAAATCAGTGCTGTAGCAGTCTGTTCCTGAAGGACTGCACCCCATGGTATGGACCCCTATTGGAACAGTGCTTTAAGAATTGCTGTCTGTGGAGAGCCCACATAGGATCCAGTTTAGGAAGGACTACATCCTGTGAGAGGGACCCCACAATGGAGCAGGGGAAAAGTGAGGAGGAAGGAATGGTAGAGATGTTCTGGACAGACCATTCCCCACTTCCCCATTCACCATTCCCCTGCACCAATTGAGGAGAGGAGGTAGAAGAGGGTGAATAGAAGAGAAGGTGTTTTTAGTTAACTTTTAGTTCTCACTGCTCTAGTCTGTTAGTAATAGGCAATAAATTATATTAATCTCCCCATGCTGAGTTTGTTTTGCCTGTGAGTAATCTTCCTGTCCTTATGTCAACCTTTGAGCCCATTGCATCATATTTTCTCCCCCTTTTTCTTTGAGAAGGGGGAGTGAGGGTGTGGTTGTGGTAGAGTTCAGCTGCCCAGTAGGGTAAAACCACTGCAAGCCTTCATGTAGTTTATTCAGTAACTGATCCCATGAAACTGTTTTTCATAGAATGATAGAATCATAGTAGTGTAGAATCTTAGAATTATAGGATCATAGATCCATAGAATGGCTCAGGGTGAAAGGGGCCTTAAAGATCATCTAGTTCCAACCCACCCCCCACCCCACCCCCTGCCATGGGAAGGGATGCCACCCGTGAAAGCAGGATGCCCAGAGCCTCGTCCAGCCTGGTCTTGAACACCTCCAGGAATCCACAGCTTCTTTGGGCAACTTGTTCCAGTGCTTCACCAACCCCACAGTGAAGAATTTCCTCCTAACCTCTAATCTAAATCTTCCCTCTTTTAGTTTAAAACCATTCCCCTTGTCCTGTCATTATCTGACTGATCAAAAAGTTGCTCTCCATTTCTTTTATAAGCCCTCTTTAAGTAATGAAGAGCTGCAATGAGGTCACTCTGGAGCCTTGTCTTCAGGCTGAACAGCCCCGGCTTTCTCAGGTGGAGAGGTGCTCCAGTCCTCTGATCAACCTTGTAACCCTCCTCTGGACCTGTTCTAACAGATCAACATCCTTCTTTTGCTGGGGACCACAGACCTGTATGCAATACTCCAAGTGGGACCTCACAAAGGCAGAGCAGAGGAGGACAATAATTTCCCTCAACCTGCTGGCCACTTCTCTGTTGATGCAGCCCAGGATGCAGTTCGCCTTCTTGGCTGCAAGCACGCACTGCTGCCTCATGTCAAGCTTTTCCTTCACTAGAACCCCCAAGTCCTTCTCTGCAAGGCTTCTCTCAATGAGTTCTCTCAACGAATAAAGGGGATGTCGTTGTGGGAGTCTATTACAGACCGCCTGGCCAGGACGATAGCGCCGATAAATTATTCTTTACAGAACTAAGAGAGGCCTCGAGATTAACTCCCCTTGTCCTTATGGGGGACTTCAACTTGCCAGACGTTAACTGGGAGTGCCACACGGCTGACACGAGCAAGTCCAGGAGGTTCATGAAGCACCTAGATGATAACTTCTTGGTGCAGGTGCTAACGGAGCCAACTAGGAAAGGTGCCCTCCTAGACCTGTTGCTAGAAAACAGAGAGGGTCTGGTGGGAGATGTGGTGATTGGTGGCCGCCTTGGTCAAAGCGACCATGAAGTGGTTGAGTTCAAAATTTACGGTGACAGAAGGAAAAGTGCCACCAAAACCTCATCCCTAGATATGGGGAAAGCGGACTTCAGGCTACTCAGGGAACTAGTCAGCAAGGTCCCCTGGGAAACTGCTCTTGAAGGCCTCGATGTCCACCAGTGCTGGTCATTCTTTAAACGATGCCTCCTAGAAGCACAAGATCAGGCAATTCCTAAATATCGCAAGTCAGGCAGGCGGGGCAGGAGGCCGGCGTGGCTGACCAGGAACATTCTAATGGAGATTAGGCGGAAACAGAGAGTGTTTCGCTACTGGAAGGAGGGCCAGGTGTCATGGAAAGAATACAGGGATGCTGTTGGTGTTTGTAGGCAGAAAATTCGTGTGGCCAAAGCACACCTAGAGTTGAAGCTGGCTGTGTCTGTGAGAGAAAATAAAAAGGGCTTTTTCAGATATGTGAATGGAAAAAGGAGAACTAAAGAATACATAGGGCCGCTCCTTGATAGGGAATGTATCCTCACAGACAATGACATAGGCAAAGCAGAGACGCTTAACGCCTTCTTTGCCTCTGTCTTCAATGCCAATGATGGGCTTCGGGACCCAGGGTGCCCTGAGCTGGAGGACCGGGACGGTGGGGATGACAAACTCCCAACCGACCCTGAACGTGTGCGGGATTTGCTACTCCACCTGGATCCCTACAAGTCCATGGGTCCGGATGGGATTCATCCCCGGGTGCTGAAAGAGCTGGCGGACGTCATCGCGGAACCTCTCTCAATTATTTTTCAACGATCCTGGGAATTTGGAGAGGTCCCGGTAGACTGGAAGCTGGCAAATGTTGTGCCGATTTACAAGAAGGGTCAGAAAGAAGACCCTAGCAATTACAGGCCTGTCAGTCTCACGTCAGTGCCTGGTAAAATCATGGAGAAGATGGTTCTCGAACTTATTGAGGCGCACCTGGGGAACAAAGCAGTCATTGGTCCCAGCCAGCATGGGTTTGTGAAGGGCAGGTCCTGCCTAACTAACCTGATTTCCTTTTATGATAAGATCACCCGTATGATGGACCAAGGGAAACCAGCTGATGTGATTTTTTTGGACTTCAGCAAGGCTTTTGACACGGTTTCCCATAGGATCCTACTGGACAAAATGTCCACCATACAGCTAAATAAAAACATCATACGATGGGTGAGCAATTGGCTAACGGGCAGGGCCCAAAGGGTTATGGTAAATGGGGCTGCGTCAGGCTGGCGGGCGGTCACCAGTGGTGTCCCTCAAGGCTCCATTTTAGGGCCGGTACTTTTCAATATTTTTATAAACGATCTGGATGTAGGAATAGAAGGTATTTTGAGCAAGTTTGCTGATGACACCAAACTTGGAGGAGTTGTGGACTCGAATGAGGGTGGAAAGGCCTTGCAGAGGGATCTGGATAGGTTGGAGAGCTGGGCGATCACCAACCGCATGAAGTTCAATAAGAGCAAGTGCCGGGTCCTGCACCTGGGACGGGGAAATCCTGGCTGCACGTACAGACTGGGCGATGAGACGCTAGAGAGCAGCCTAGAAGAGAGGGATCTGGGGGTCGTGGTTGACAGCAAGTTGAATATGAGCCAGCAGAGTGCCCTGGCGGCCAGGAGGGCCAACCGTGTCCTGGGGTGCATCAAGCACGGCATCGCTAGTAGGTCAAGGGAGGTGATTGTCCCGCTCTACTCTGCGCTGGTGCGGCCTCACCTCGAGTACTGTGTGCAGTTCTGGGCACCACAGTATAAAAAGGACATGAAACTGTTGGAGAGTGTCCAGAGGAGGGCTACGAAGATGGTGAAAGGCCTGGAGGGGAAGACGTACGAGGAACGGCTGAGGTCACTGGGCCTGTTCAGCCTGGAGAAGAGGAGGCTGAGGGGAGACCTCATCACAGTCTACAACTTCCTCGTAAGGGGGTGTTGAGAGGCAGGAGACCTTTTCTCCATTAACACCAGTGACAGGACCCGCGGGAACGGGGTTAAGCTGAGGCAGGGGAAATTTAGGCTCGACATCAGGAGGGGGTTCTTCACAGAGAGGGTGGTTGCACACTGGAACAGGCTCCCCAGGGAAGTGGTCACTGCACCGAGCCTGTCTGAATTTAAGAAGAGATTGGACTGTGCACTTAGTCACATGGTCTGAACTTTTGGGTAGACCTGTGCGGTATCAAGAGTTGGACTTGATGATCCTTAAGGGTCCCTTCCAACTCAGGATATTCTATGATTCTATGATTCTATTCTATGAGTTCTTCTCCCAGTCTGTCCTCATGCCTGGGATTGCCCCAGCCCAGGTGCAGCACCTTGCACTTGGCCTTGTTGAACCTCAGTAGGGTCACGTGGAACCACTTCTCAAGCTTGTCCAGGTAATTTTTCCATGTTTATTAACAATTTTCCTGCACATACAATTTTGTGCTAAACCTATGAGTTTTTATCTTCACACAGGTAGCTTAACTATAATTAGCTGATGAGGACAGAGATGTGAGTGTAATATGATGACTGATTTCTGATCTGTGTTGTTTGAAATTTTACTTGAGAAAGTATGAATTTGAGTGAAAATAAGTTGGAGCCAAAGGGTCTGGATGCATACCTCGTCCTCTGTGTGGTTAGTGGTTTCTTTGCTTTCACGCCCCAGTACTCTCTGTTGTCATGGTACACAGAACAATCATTATTTATGATATATGTAGCTGCTGCCAGCACTGTGCAGACATTTCAGCAGAGGTCCTACTCTGCAGTACTGAAGTCTAGCAAAACAAGAAAGAAATTATCCTAAAAGCCTAGTAAATGTCAACCATGCAAGTATGTCAGATGGGATTGCCTATATCTGCATAACTGTAACACAAGTCTGATTGAAGGTTGGGATCTAAGACATTTACAATCAACAAAACAGATGTAAAAGGTTGTAAAATCTGTTTGATTGTATCTAAGGGCTGATTCATTCATTCATTCATTCATCCATTCATTTATTTATTTATTTATTTATTTATTTTCTCCCAGCAAGTAAAATATACAATAGAATAAAATATTTTTCATTTATATCTGATAAATACTGAATGGTCTTCTTCTCATTGATGGACAAAGTCCCACTGGAGAATATTGGATTACTTATTACAGATGGTACCGTTATGATATCGTTAAATTGAAATACAGATTGGAAATAAACATTTGCAATATACTTGTGAAATAGATATTTTATTTTAAAAAATCAACACAGATCTGATATCTTTTTTTTTTTTTTTCAGGAGAATGATAGTAATATTTGCATATACTGATACTGTCTCCACTCAAGATAATTTTAGCAAAGTCACATACACTATGATGTTTAGTGGGAGAAATTGGAGTACCAGGCAAAAAATATTTAAATAACTTATTAACACCCAATAGTTTATATCTCCTTTAGCAGCTATGGATTTTTGTGAAACTCTTGAGAATGTAATTCTCTTAGAGAGTCCTGACTCTTCTAGTTTGCCTGAAAAGAGAAAATAAATAAATAAATAAATAAAATAAAATAGATTTGGAGATTGTTAGTGGGGAAACAGATAAAATAGTCATTTACATTCATTTTCCAGGGGAACAGGGTTAAATAAACAACAACAACAAAATACTGTCTTAAACATAATTCACAGTCAATATTTGCTGGAAAAATGATATGTTTTGAATTAAGATTATATATATTATATATATATGGCTTAATTCTAAGAGTAGTAAAGTATTCACAAAGAACAGTGTCTTCTAGGAAATACGTTTTATGACATAGAGATGATATACACACAAGTTACTATGAAGATTAACTCTATCCCAGACAAATCCAGTACATGAGACTTTACTAAAGTACAAAATAACAATCTAAAAATGAACGTACCTTTTGATATTTCTTTAGACGCTTAAATTAATGAAAGCAATATATATTTGCCAATTGATTTAAGATCCTGAACAGCTAATAGACATTCACTTTAGATTTCAAATATTAGCAATAACTATAATTAAATAAAATCTTCTGAACAACTGAATATTTTAAATCTATTTTTTTAAATATTTGTTCTATTAAAAAAAAAATCACAAAAAATTGTTTTTTGGTTTGGAGTTGGGAGAATCAATGTATAAGTTGTGGTGGGGTGGCTCTGTTTTGTGTTGGTTTTAAAGTTTGATGAGAAGAAGTACTTTTATTACCCATGGAATGATTTGAGATAGAAGGGGCAAAATCATTGTTGGAATAGATGTCATTCAGAAAAAAATAAAAAAAAAAAAAAAGAAAAAAAAAAAGTTTTTAAAGCTCGGAGAAATTATAAGGGTTAAAATTATCCTGTTCAGTTATTCTATACGATGAAAAATTCCCTATGTTTCCTATATCCCTACCATTGGAAATACATATAACAGAAGATTTAATGTTAATGAATAAATCATAGCTTTCAATAAGGGCTGAATGACAGTATCAACCTACTTAAATTTAACTCTACCGCTGCTGAGAAACAAGCAAACTTTACCAGAGCTAGACACTAAATGGGCTATTGAGGACAAAAAATAAGACATTATGCACTGTACCAGAAGGAGCAATTCTGAAGATAAGCAGAAAAATAAAAATAAAATTTAAAAAAAAAGTGATTTAAAATAAAAAATAGTGACAGCATTATTCTAGCTGTCACTTTGTTGCCCACATCATTCACCACTGAATCGACTGAATGTGTTTACAGAAAATAGGTGTTGCTCCAGATGAACAGAGTAATATTAAATGTCTTGATAATTCAAATTATATATATATATATATAAAATAAAATATGCTGAATATTTATACACACTTAAGAGTAGGCTGGGTCATAAAAATGAAGTGCCAGATCTTTTCTCTTTAGAGATTCCTACTGTTAAAATAAATGTCATCTTATATATATATATATATATATATATATATATATATATATACATATAGTTATCACAGGAAAAATGCTGGAACTGGAGAATACAATGCTGATGATTCAGTAAGTTACTCAGTTCTCTTACATAATTTTGAAGGCCAATATTTTACAGTGCCCCATACTGAATTTGTTAGATATAGTGATTGAAGAACAAAAGACAGTCATCATCCATAAGAAAAGCCACAAATAATGGTTATGTCTTAAGACACAGGTGGTTGCACCTATCAAAATGCCAAGTATTAAACATTTGAATGAAGACAAAATTTTACCTTCTAAGTATCGTGCATTTCTAATTGACTGTTCCACAGGCTGCTGCTACTTTTTTTTTTCTTTTTTTTTTCCCTGTTAGAAAATGATTTGATAGCTGGATGTGGCTGTCTACAATGTTCTCAGTTATATTTTCACTATGACATTCAGTCTTTTTCTGGGAAATACTAAGCTTGCGTTATAGTGTGCATTACTGGGAATGCTCCTTTTTCTTAGACTTAATTACAGTGACTAGAACTTGAGAAATTTATTTGAGCATACCTGTTCAGTCTTGATGGTTTCATTCTGCCTATATATATCAAAGAATAGTAATTTACTGCACTAAACAGACTTCAAATGAATTTTTTTTTTTAAAAAAAAATTCAATATCATTTTGCTCCCATGGAAATAGGAGTAAATACCCTAGATAATGCAAGATAAGGGAGGCACAAAACTCAGAATATTAGGGAACATACAATTTACTTCATTTATATCTATCTGAAACTGCTGCAGACTCTCTCTTTTTGCATGTAGAGATGAAAGGTGTTCAGATGAAACCAAATAATTTAGGGGTACCTAGATACAGCTGAACAGATTGAATTACAATAGTCAGAATATTCAAATTTAAGCTTAAATTGTCTGTCTCTGAGAGATACAGTAGTCTGAAGATAGTAAATATTTTAAAAGATAATTTCAATTCATGATTTTCTTGTTTTTAAATTTAGAGCATTGTTCTATTTTTGTTTAGATTAACATACTGTAGTTTTTTCGTCACATGTTGGTCTCATTTGTAAAGTTACAAAGTATATGTAAAGAGAGAATTACTGACATTCTGAGTAATTCAAAATCCCCCAAATGGTACAAACGAGTCAAAACAAAGGAAAGAGTAAAGATTTTGTAAGTTTCTTATTGTCGATACTGTAGAAATGTCCATGCCAAACATTATACTCCTGGTTCTATTCATAATAATGTAAAATTATACAAGTATACATATGTATTAATATACATATTACATTATTGAAAAAATAGAAAAAAAAATAAAGATTTATAATTACACAGTCTTTCTAAAAACCATAAGCAAGTAATATCCTGCAAGGTCCATAGAATAAGGTGTTTGAAGGAGATGGTGATGTAAAAATTTCCCTCAGATATTTTTTTTTTTTTACCTCATGTTTTTGGTCTGTTGCTCCGTTTAATTTTACGGTAAGGCAGTTTGACATGATATTATGATGAAAAAAATGTACAAAATCTGTCTGGATGAAATAAAATACACAAAACTGGTTAACTTATTCATAGAAGTCTAAAGCTGTTTGATTCACCTTAATCATTTTGTGATCCTCTAATTTGTGGTTGATTTTACCTGGTTAAAAAAAAAATAAAAAATCTTTTTTATGATATTATCAGAGACTGATATTAGGATCTTATCATTTCAAAAGAAAAGAATAATCGATTTGTAATGGTCTCCAAGTTGACTTTGTTTTTGTCACATTGCAAATGATTATCTTATTTATGATGTGAACAACACAAAATTAATGTTAGGAAAGTATGAAATACCATAGCATATGTAGAAAGGTAAAAAATTACAAATCTAGGTAAATTTAATGGGGCAATCTGGTTAATTATTGAAATATGTAACTGGCTAGTGTTCACGTGAAGGAAAAAAAATAATAAAATAAAATCACATTTCGAACAAGGGAGATATGTTCTGATCCTCAGTGACCTTGAATGGAATTTAGTGATCATAATTGGGAAGAAACTGAACATGATTTCTTAGGGCATGTCTGCGTAATCAAATATAGGTGTAATCCAGATTTAGCACATTTTCCTGATTTGTGTGTTTCAGCAACAGCAACTAAGACATTAATATTTTTTTTTTTTATTTCCTAATAGAAAGCAAATTCTTCAAAACTCAGGATTTTTCTTCAGATTTTTATTTTAACAGTGGAGTTAACCATTTTTTAGGGAAAGATTGGGCCCATGTACTATCCTCAAGGGCATGTATAACTGCAGATTCATACTTCTCCAGTGATCTAGTTGTTTCTGGAACAATTCCAGAATGGTTAAGGTTGAAAGGGACCTATGGAGGTCATCTGCTCCAAACTACCTGCTCAGGAAGGGACAGCTAGACAGCTAGAGCAGGTTGCCCACCACTGTGTCCAGACAGCTTTTGAAGGTCTCCAAGGAGGGAGACTCCACAGCTTCTCTGGGCAACCTGTTCTAGTGTTCTATCACCTTCAGAGTAAAGAAGTGCTTTTTTGTGTTCCAGTTTGAGCCCATTTCCTCTTTTTTTTTTTTTTTTTTTTTTTTTGTCGTCAGTGGACACCACTGAAAAGAGCATGGCTCCTCCTTCATTGAATCCTCCCTTCAGGTATTCATACACATTGATAAGATCCCCCCGAGCCTTCTCTTCTCCAGGCTGAACAGTCCCAACTCTCTCAGCCTCTTCTCACAGGAGAGGTAATGCAATCCCTTTATCATCTTGGTGGCCTTACACTGCACTCTTTCCAGTATATCTAGGTCTGTCTTGTACTGGAGGGCCCAGAACTGGACACGATACTCCAGGTACACCCTCACCTGTTCTGAGTAGATGGGAAGGATCACCTCTCTTGACCTGCTTGTGATACTTTGCCTAATGTAGACAAGAATACGGTTAGCCTTCTTAGCAAAAGGTCACCTTGCTGACTCATGTTTAACTTTGTGTCTACTAGGACTCCTAGGTCTTTTTCTGCAGAGATGTGTTCCAACTGGGAGAACCCCAGCAAATGCCTGGGGTTGTTGCTCCTCAGGTAGAGGGCTCTGCACTTCTCCTTGTTGAATTTCATGAGATTCTTTTCAGTCCACCTCTCTAGCCTGTCAAGGTCCATTTGGTCAGCTGCATGGTCCTCTGGTGAGTCACCTATCACAAATTTCTTGAATTGGACTGTACCCATCTCTATTCCCTCTGACAGGATTATAGTCATGTGGCATAAAGACCACATGGAAACCAGGGTTCGTTTAGGATCAGTAACTGCTACTACTTTATTGAGGACATAACTTCAACTCTACTGTTGAGGAAAGGCTCCTTTCTTATACCAGTCGCTCTACAGCAGTACTTTTCCACTAACTATTCATTGGTCAACAACTTTCCCCGGCAACAGCAAACACCCAGCAACTTCCATGTCTTAATGGCTGGAGAACAAGCAGTTTGAGACAGCAAGGCTCCTGAATCACCCTTCTCTGTTCCTTCTAAATTCTTTACGTTCCTCATGGCCTCATCATTAAGAGTCCGATGTTATCACCAACCATGGGGCTTGTCGACCCCCATGGCCACACTCCCAGAAAGCCAGTCAATAAACTTTTAGATATCTAGACACCACTATTTTGTATAATACATACAAAACATTTATACATTTCTTCTATTTAGGATTCTTTAGGGTCGGTCATATATTTTAAACTAGGTGTGCATTTTATGTATTGCTAAATAAGGGTCTTTTTGGTGGAAAATAAACAAGGTAATTGGGTTCTTGTATGTTCAGTTGTATGTTCTGTAGGGATATTCTATACGGTAACATAGATGTCAAAAAAATACAGTTAATTCACATAAAAATTAAGCTGCAAGATATGCAGTAGTCTGTACATGTACTTTTTTGTATCTTTTCTGAAAATATTTTCCCAGGCAAGAAGTTCAACTATAGATTAAAAATAGACATTACAGGCCTTAAAAATTAACTAAACATGCCAGTCCAGTAAACAATTATAAAATATGCAGGAAAGATAAGTGATCAAGTAACTAAACTAAACTAAACTAAACTAAACTAAGAGTTAAATTGCTAACAGAGAATATGCAATTCAACTCACTGCACTTGGTTTCCTTCTACCCCTATTTGTTCCTCAAAACTGTAATGACAGAAAGTAGCCTGAGAAATGGAGTATATATACACACATTATTTGTATTATACACAACATGAGTATATATACAGCCAATTGTTATACCCAATTATTTCGTGTTCTTCACTGTAGGAAAGAATTGAGGTCCTTAACTCTTTGTTAGAATGCTACATTTTCTTTTTGGTGGACTGAGATATGATACAGTGAACACAATGTTATCCTCCAAGTAGCATAAATGGATTTGAAAATGCATGCTTTCAAAGAAAATTCCAGTCTAATTAACAAAACTCAGTACACTAGTGCAACATTCAAACCTTTTGTATAGCTATGTTCTTTAGCTTGGGTTTTAAACAAGAAATTAATATAGCAGAATTCCTGGTGCATTCTTTTGGCACTCAAGTGAAATAGTATACATTATTGCTGAATCATGTAGATTTGATGGGACTTTACCCAAGAATAATTTTATTTGTTTTTACAATAAAATCTTAATACCCAGTCTCGATATCTAGAGTTTATTTGCATTTGTAAATAAAAGCATTCTTCTTCAGTCTTCTTCAGGGCTTTGAAACAAAGCTCACTTACAAGTTTAACCACTATATTTTTGTTTGATATTTACAAGAGGTTATTCTTTCTAAATATTTATAGCAAATTTTATTTATATTGATTTTGTATTTGATATGAAATATGTAGAAAAAGCTTTGTATGGAAATAGATCCTCCAGAAATACTTTGTTGCCTCTCTGCTGTTGAAATTTATAATATTTACACTCTAGAAAGCTAAGTGTTGCAACTGAAACCTGAGAATTATAAATGAAAATCCTCTGTTCAGGTGATTTGCATCAGAGAAGTCAACCTCACAGCTAGCATGTTAATCTAAAGGGTTTCACACTAGCAAACTAACAAAGACTAAGGCATAGACAGATGCTTTTCCGTGATGCTTTTCTTCTGGCTAAATAGCACTTTTCTAGAGAAGGCCTGGGAACAGCTGAAGAGTGAGCACAAACAGCAGATGAAAAGTGAGCACCAGCACCAATTCTGAAAAGTAGACAGCATGCATAAGGTCATTCTTCTTTTGAGAAGACACATTCAATCACAGAGCTATAAGGTTTGACCTACTACTGACAGAGAAATAGTCTTAACTGGGTTTTGTTTGTAACATGGCTTTAGGAAAGATGATTCATTTTCCAATACATGCTTTACTACTGACTGTATATAATGCTCAGCTTTGAACGTGAAGCTAGATCTCTGGGACAATCAATCAGTGAAAGGATTCTAGAGACCTGTTTAGCTGATCAGCTGGATGCATTCAATTTAGGTAACGTGAATAATTATCTGTTGCCTATATTGATCAGATTTTTGTAGACTATAATGAAACCTTACTATATAAGTGTCTACCTGCCCATAATCACTTGAATTTATGAATCTGAATCAACAGCTGAATCCCACAACAACATTCAGAACACATTTCATCCTGTTCTGAGTGTTTAAGATAATTTACCCCACTCCTTTTTATCCAAACTTATCCAAACTAATTTACACTTCATGATTTCCAAGTGGTCATTCCCTTTTAGTCAGAACAGAAATATTCAGAATTTCTATTCACCATTTGCCCTGTTCACTTTATACATGCTTTCCAATTTGACTTGTTCCAATTAGAAACTTACTGGAGTGACTTGCCCACATAGTTCTTAGTGGAAATTTGTTTTTTTTTTTTCAATCCTGTATTTCATAATAAGAAGCAAAGTACATTTTCTTCTCTTTCTTTAAAACTACTGGTAATGCTAAAATAAAATTGGTACTAAGTAAACAGGAAAATAAAACTAAAAGAACTTTTCATGAGATATAGGGCACTTTATGAGGAATATCTTGACAGAGTAGAGCTGTGCTTGTATACATGCTTGAGGTACCCCGTTTTCACTCCAGATCAGCGTAGGCATCAGATGCAGGAAAGTCCCCCAGAGTCTCTGCTTAGATAACACAATAGACTGATCTGCAGCAAAGTAACTGATTTAATTTCTAAGCGAGGATTTGAAGCCAGGTTATTGACAGAACTCTTAGTCCACTTCACAACAGAACTAGCCAAATGATAGCAGAACTGTCTGGGACAAGAATTTGTCAAGTCCCCAAAATACACTCAGACAGCTCCTCCCCTGTGTATACTAACTAATAGGTATTATTTACATGCCTAAACATGTTGATTAACACCTTCAGGAAAGTCTGGGCAGTCCAGAAGACTTCCCATATAGTCCCTGATGTAGACAAATGGAATTGCCCAAAGTGCAATTGCAAAATGATAATCTTAAATACTTGAATAGATATCATTTTTGCATATGCAGGGGTAGTATAGAACAGTCTTCTGAATAAGTTAAGATATGTTTGGTACACAGCTTGAGATAATAACAGTGAATCATATGTGAACTGGAGTACTCATAAAGGATCAGGGGACAATTGGTTATAGAACATCACCAGCATATCAGTTTGATGAGTCTCAACCAATCCTGTCAAAGATGCAAGGACCTTTGCAACAGACACTGTCATCACTACTCAGATGGCAACTGACTATCCTGCTCAAGAAGTTAGATTCCCCGTATTTCCATTAGCCTATACAAACAGTCACTGTAATTCAGTATTTTTAAATAATGCTTAGGTGAACAGCTAAGCTAAATTAGCAAAGCTAATTTAGTCAATTTGAAAAACAAAAACAAAACAAAAAACATGGAGGATATATTAATTTATTGGGTGAGTGAATAATAGGAATAAATAGACAGAAGAGAGCTAGCTTGTCTTGTATGTTGTTTACGGGGGAAAAAGATAAATTCAACCACAATACAGCCAGTTAACCTTAAAAGTCATATATTTAGAAAAAAAAAAAAAAGATTAAGTTTTCAAAAAATATTGAAAATTGACTTAAGGCACCAATCAACCTTGTGGTTTTGTCAAACATTGTAGAATTGCTCTGGTAGATTCTAGTAAATTGAAAGCTGTTTGTGGGATATGTTGTTTATAAAATGATTCTCTTATTAGAAAGCTGCCTGGCAGAGAAGGACCTGGGAGTACTGGTTGATAGTCGGCTGAATATGAGCCAGCAGTGTGCTCAGGTGGCCAAGAAGGCCAACAGCATCCTGGCTTGCATAAGAAACAGTGTGGCCAGCAGGTCTAGGAAGTGATTGTCCCCCTGTACTCGGTTCTGGTGAGGTCGCACCTCAAGCACTGTGTTCAGTTTTGGGCCCCTCGCTACAAGAAGGACATGGAGGTGGTCGAGAGAGTCCAGAGAAGGGCAATGAAGCTGGTGAGGGGTCTGGAGAACAAGTCTTAAGAGGAGCGGCTGAGGGAGCTGGGATTGTTCAGCCTGGAGAAGAGGAGGCTCAGGGGCGACCGTATCGCACTCTACAGGTACCTTAAGGGAGGCTGTAGCGAGGTGGGGCTTGGTCTATTCTCCCATGTGCCTGGTGATAGGAAAGGGGAGAATGGGCTAAAGTTGCACCAGGGGAGGTTTAGGTTGGATGTTAGGAAGAACTTCTTTACTGAAAGGGTTGTTAGGCATTGGAATGGGCTGCCCCATTGCCCCAAATGGTTGAGTCACCATCCTTGGAGGTCTTTAAAAGATGTTTAGGTGTATAGCTTAGTGATATGGTTTAGTGTAGGACTTGTTAGTGTTACGTCAGAGGTTGGACTAGGTGATCTTGGAGGTCATTTGTGTCACCAAAGCACTGACATCTCAGAAAACATTGTTATGACTGGTGATAAATTATTGAAAACAGAAACCAAACCAAAGCAAAACAAAAACACTAAATTTTGTAAAAGTTATAAAATCTAAAAGAAAAGAAAGTAATAAAAAAGAGGAATTAGAAATTTTGTATTGAAAATGTAAAATGGTGTATTGGTCTTACACAGCAAGATTTCGATAGCAGTGGGCTTCAGGGGTAGCTTCTCATCTGAGGCTCTCAGAAGCTACCCCATGTTAAATAAGAACCAGTTCCAGCCAGCTCCAAAAGGGAATCACCACTGACCAAATCTGAACCAATGAGCAATGCTGGTTGCACGCCTGTGAGTGCATATTTAAGACACCCCCCACACACACACCAAAAACAAAAATAAAAACAAACAAACAAAACACAAAACAACAAAGAAAACACCAACACCACGAAAAACTGCTGTGCAACAGCAGCTGGAAGAGAGAAGTGAGAAAATTTAGATTGAAAAAGCCCTGCAGGTACTAAGGTCAGTGAAAAAGGAGGGGGATGAGTGCTTCAGGCACTGGAGCAGAAGTTCCCCTACAGCCTGTGGTGGAGCAGGCTGTCCCCCTGCAGCCTATGGGGTACCACAACAGAGTAGATCTGTGTGCTACAGACTGTGAAGGAGCCTATGGTGGAGCAGGTGAATGTGTCCTGAAGGAGGCTGCAGCCCATGAAGAACCTCTACAGGAGCAGACTTGGGTCTGGAACAGAAGCCCATGTAAAGGAGACCACAATGGAGCAGGTTTTCTTGTGGGGGATCCCTGCTGTAATAGTTCATTCCTGAAGGACTGCACCCCCGTGGTCATATTGGAGCATTTTTTTAAGAACCGCAGTCTGTAGAAAGCCCATGCTGGACCAGTTTGGGAAGGACCACAACAAATGGAAGGGACACCATACTGGACCAGGAGAAGAGAGTGCAGATGAAGGAATGGCAGATGATGAAACATTATGGGCTATAACCTCCATTCTCCATTCCCCTGCACCACTCATCAGGAGGCAGTAGAAGCGTGTGGGGGGAAGGTGTTCTTAGTTTGCTTTTCTTGCTGCTCTCATCTGTTAGTTATAAGCATTAAATAATATTAATCTCCTTATGCTGAGTCTGTTTTCCTGTGATGGTAACTGTTGAGTCATCTCCCTGTATTTATCTCAATGCTTGAACACTTTTTCATCATATTTTCTCCCCCTGCTCTTTTAAAGAGGAGGAGTAAGAGAGTGGTGTGGTGGAGTTTAGCTAGTCATTAATGTAAAACCACCATAAACTGGCATATATTTTCCAAACGTGTGTTCATTCTGTATGCATGCACCCACTTCTTTAATGTTGGTTTGTTCTGTAAGAGACTCAGAAAACTGATATCACAGAAGAGAAATTTTTAACTTAAAAATATTTTAGTATCTGCTTATTTCTAAAGAAGAGAATCAGGTAATGGTTAAAACAGAAACACATTCAAAGTTACGTAAAATAATTTTATTCTTCTAGAATTTCTTTAAAATAAATTTAACTTTTTTATGCTCATATGAAAATATTGAAATGAAAGACCAAAAAATATTGTTTTAACTGGCAATGTCTTCTGACAGTCTTCTTAGCTGTTATTTGCTGATCCATCTAAGGTCCAAGCTTCATGATGTGCTGAGTTGATATTCTGAGAACCAAAATAATCACCTGAAGAGAAAGACATATCACCTTTAAATATATATATAATATATATATAATAATATGTAATATCATATACTATATATAATACAGTATATATAATATATACTATGATTAATGTAATATATAATATCTCTCTATATTAATATTATATAGAGTATATTATGGTAATATAATACCATGATAATGGTTACATATATATATATGGGGGGGGGGGGGGGGGGAGGGAGTAAAATCACAAATTTCTATTGAAGCATGAAATATCTTCAACACCTTGTTTCTATGACTTTCCTCTTAGGTTATGTTCTACACATCATTTTCATCATCACTGCTTTTAACTTAAACTGTCCTCGACTATATGCAATGTATCTATATTTAGACCTGTCATTTAGATAGCACTTAAATTCAACGGCTAAAATAAATAAATGGATAAATAAATACTTATCAGAAATGATCACCTTATTTTAGATGTTTATAAAATCAAAGTTATTCTAGAAGTTCACATCTTTGCCTTTTAATCATAAGAGAAGTTTAGACAACGAATTGAAATTGTGGCATCTACCCTTCTGAAGTCATATGGAGTTAACTTCTTTATCAGGGAGAATTTAGCTTTGTAATGCTCTGAATTGGTAATATATTTTTGTTCTATGCTGAGGAAAAAGACTGCTCTTGTTTGTATTGGGGAATGGCCAGAAATGGACTTATTGCATTTCATTTCACAGGAGAGGGAAGGAAAGAGAAAAGAACCTGGCCTGGGAAAAGGAGTTACAATGAAGTAAAAAAAAAAAAAAAAAAAAGGCAGATTTGTAAGTTCTTGGGAAGCACTCTGGGGAAGCACTCTACTTCTTCTTCTATTCTGTTTTTGTATTTGCTAATTTTTTTCATAACTTACTTCCATAAAATATAATTCACTCACTCAGCCTTACCTCTCAGTTCATTTCAGTGTTCAAACTGACTTCAAATGCACATTGTAAACAAAAAATCCATAAAATGAAATTTTATCAGGTGTCATTAAGTTTTCAGACTTCATAATAAAATAATCTTTAAATAATCTTTTTTTTTTTTTTTTTTTTTAATATATATATATACTGGCATAAGCCAAAGACAATATTATAAAAATGATGACTTCCCCTAAAAAGTAGCATAAAATAGTCAGAGGAAATTTCTCTGAAGTCATTTCTCTGTCTGTGAGTTATACATTAAAGTCTACTAAGGTTTTTTAATGTGTGTTCTGGCTGCTTCATAGTTTTCTGGTGAGAATAATGGCAATTTGGCTAAAGAGTTAAAACAAGTAGGTATTTGGTACCATGTTAATTATAATGTTTTTGAAATGATATATATGCTGGTACAAGTAATGTTTTCTACTTACTGCATTGGAAAAAAAAAAAAAGAAAAAAGAAAAAAAAAAGAAAAAAAGGATTTGTTTTTCTTCAAATGCAACAGAAAATAACCAAAAAAGCAAACTGGATATTTTTTTATACACTCTTTATAAAGAAGAACTTGAAAGGAAACTGAAATCCAAATAGCTTTCAAATTTCAGTTTTCAGATCTGGCCTGTTTTTATTTCCATCAGAAATCTCACTAATTTTGACAATGTAATATTCTGTTACATACTAAGAAAAAGATGTTATATTTGAGTACCACAGTGTCCTGGTTCCAGTTAGGACAGAGTTAAGTAGCTCATAGTAGCTGGTAGGGTGCTATGTTTTGGATTAGGATGAGAAGAGCGCTGATAACATGCTGATGTTTTAATTGTTGCAGAGCAGTGTTCACACCAGGCCAAGGACTTTTCGGCTTCTTGCTCTGTCCTGCCAGCGAGCAGGCTGGGGGTGCAGCAGGAGCTGGGAGGGGACAGACCCAGGACAGCTGACCCAAACTGGCCAAAGGGGTATTCCATACCATCTGACGTCATGCTAAACAATATATAGGGGTGGCTGGCCGGGGGGGGGGGGGGCGGCTGCTCGGGGATAGGCTGGGCATCGGTCAGCGGGTGGTGAGCAATTGCATTGTGCATCACTTGTTTTCTTACACATTATTATTGTTAATACTATTACCATTATCACTATTATTATTATTATTGTTATTATTATTTTCCTGTCTTAATAAACTGTCTTTATCTCAACTCACAGGCTTCACTTTCCCGTTTCTCTCCCCCATCCCAGAGAGGGAGGGGGGAGGGTGAGCGAACGGCTGTGTGGTGTTTAGCTGCCAGCCGGGTTAAACCACAACAGTCCTTTTGGCGCCCAACGTGGGGCCCGAAGGGTTGAGATATCGACAAATCTGACCAGAGTGTGTTAAACTAAAATTGGTATAAGTATTGGACCTGCTTAATAGTTGCTAGTCACGATGTTGATTGCCTTAATCTCCAGTATGAACTGGAATCAAAGGCAGCCAAGTGGTATGCCACAATTGATATCGCTAATGCATTTTTCTCCATCCCTCTAGCAGCACAGTGCAGGCCACAGTTTGCTTTCACTTGGAGGGGAGTCCAATATACTTGGAATCGGCTGCCCCAGGGGTGGAAACACAGCCCTACCATTTGCCATGGACTGATCCAGTCTGCGCTGGAGCAGGGGGAAGCTCCTGAACACCTGCAGTACATCGATGACATCATTGTGTGGGGTGACACTGCAGAAGAAGTTTTCGAGAAAGGGAAGAAAATAGTCCAAATCCTTCTGAAGGCCGGTTTTGCCATAAAACAGAATAAAGTTAAAGGACCTGCACGAGAGATCCAGTTTTTAGGAATTAAATGGCAAGATGGACGTCGTCAAATCCCAATGGATGTGATCAACAAGATAACAGCTATGTCTCCACCAACTAGCAAAAAAGAAACACAAACTTTCCTAGGTGTCGTGGGGTTTTGGAGAATGCATATTCCAAATTACAGTCTGATTGTAAACCCGCTCTACCAAGTAACCCGTAAGAAGAATGCTTTTGAATGGGGCCCTGAGCAACGACAAGCCTTTGAACAAATTAAGCAGGAAATAGTTCATGCAGTAGCCCTCGGGCCAGTCCGAACAGGACCAGATGTAAAGAATGTGCTCTACACCGCAGCCGGGGAGAATGGTCCCACCTGGAGCCTCTGGCAGAAAGAACCTGGGGAAACTCGAGGTCGACCCCTGGGGTTTTGGAGTCGGGGATACAGAGGATCTGAAGCCCGCTATACTCCAACTGAAAAGGAGATATTGGCAGCATATGAAGGAGTTCGATCTGCTTCGGAAGTGGTCGGTACTGAAGCGCAGCTCCTCCTGGCACCCCGACTGCCGGTACTAGGCTGGATGTTCAAAGGAAGGGTCCCCTCTACGCATCATGCAACTGATGCTACATGGAGCAAGTGGGTTGCACTGATTACTCAGCGGGCTCGAATAGGAAACCCCAGTCGCCCAGGAATCTTGGAGGTGATTATGGACTGGCCAGAAGGCAAATACTTTGGGATATCATCAGAGGAGGAGGTGGTTCGTGCTGAAGAAGCCCCCCTGTACAACAAGCTACCGGAAAATGAGAAGAAATATGCCTTGTTCACTGACGGGTCCTGTCGTATTGTGGGAAAGCATCGGAGATGGAAAGCTGCTGTATGGAGTCCTACACGACGAGTTGCAGAAGCTGCTGAGGGAGAAGGTGAATCGAGTCAGTTTGCAGAAGTAAAAGCCATTCAGCTGGCTTTAGATATTGCTGAACGAGAAAAGTGGCCAGTTCTCTATCTCTATACTGATTCATGGATGGTAGCAAATGCCCTGTGGGGGTGGTTACAGCAATGGAAGCAGAACAACTGGCAGCGCAGGGGCAAGCCCATCTGGGCTGCGGCATTGTGGCAAGATATTGCTGCCCAGGTAGAGAACCTGGTTGTAAAGGTACGCCATGTAGATGCTCATGTGCCCAAGAATCGGGCTACTGAAGAACACCAAAACAACCAGCAGGTGGATCAGGCTGCTAAGATTGAAGTGGCTCAGGTGGACCTGGACTGGCAACATAAAGGTGAATTATTTATAGCCCGATGGGCCCATGACACCTCAGGCCATCAAGGTAGAGATGCAACCTACAGATGGGCTCGTGATCGAGGGGTGGACCTGACCATGGACACTATAGCACAGGTTATTCATGACTGTGAAACATGTGCTGCAATCAAGCAAGCCAAACGGTCAAAACCTCTTTGGTATGGAGGACGATGGCTGAAATATAAATATGGAGAGGCCTGGCAGATTGATTACATCACACTCCCTCAAACCCGCAACGGCAAGCGCCACGTACTTACAATGGTGGAAGCAACCACCGGATGGCTGGAAACATATCCTGTGCCCCATGCCACCGCCCGGAACACTATCCTGGGCCTTGAAAAGCAAGTCTTATGGCGACATGGCACCCCAGAGAGAATTGAGTCAGACAACGGGACTCATTTCCGAAACAACCTTATAGACACTTGGGCCAAAGAACATGGTATTGAGTGGGTGTATCACATCCCCTATCATGCACCAGCCTCTGGAAAAGTTGAACGATACAATGGACTGTTGAAGACTACACTGAAAGCAATGGGTGCTGGGACATTCAAAAATTGGGATACACATTTGGCAAAGGCCACCTGGTTAGTCAATACCAGGGGATCTGCCAACCGAGCTGGACCTGCCCAATCAAACCTGTTACGCACTGTAGAAGGGGATAAAGTTCCTGTAGTGCACGTAAGAAACATGCTGGGTAAAACAGTCTGGGCTACTCCTGCCTCAGGAAAAGGCAAACCCATTCGTGGAATTGCTTTTGCTCAGGGACCTGGATGCACTTGGTGGGTAATGCAAAAGAATGGGGAGGTCTGGTGTGTACCTCAAGGGGATTTGATACTGGGTGAGAATAGCCCATGAGTTGAATTGTAGTATGTTAATTATTATATAATAATGTATGTCATCACTACCATGATTGCTATATATCATAGATGAAAATGGTGATTAATTAGAATGTATTGGACAGAGTGTAACCTGAGCATGACATAAATGGTATGGAATAAGGGGTGGATATCTGTCCTGGTTCCAGTTAGGACAGAGTTAAGTAGCTCATAGTAGCTGGTAGGGTGCTATGTTTTGGATTAGGATGAGAAGAGCGCTGATAACATGCTGATGTTTTAATTGTTGCAGAGCAGTGTTTACACCAGGCCAAGGACTTTTCGGCTTCTTGCTCTGTCCTGCCAGCGAGCAGGCTGGGGGTGCAGCAGGAGCTGGGAGGGGACAGACCCAGGACAGCTGACCCAAACTGGCCAAAGGGGTATTCCATACCATCTGACGTCATGCTAAACAATATATAGGGGTGGCTGGCCGGGGGGGGGGTTCGGCTGCTCGGGGATAGGCTGGGCATCGGTCAGCGGGTGGTGAGCAATTGCATTGTGCATCACTTGTTTTCTTACACATTATTATTGTTAATACTATTACCATTATCACTATTATTATTATTATTGTTATTATTATTTTCCTGTCTTAATAAACTGTCTTTATCTCAACTCACAGGCTTCACTTTCCCGTTTCTCTCCCCCATCCCAGAGAGGGAGGGGGGAGGGTGAGCGAACGGCTGTGTGGTGTTTAGCTGCCAGCCGGGTTAAACCACAACACACAGATGTCTCTGTAGGCGTATGTGAAAAGCACCCATTATACTGTCTTTGAATATTGATCAGCATTTAAATCTATAACAACAAAAAACACACTTTTGACTTATTTATTTTATTATTATTATTATTATTATTATTCCTTTTATTAATATTAACACTGGAATATTACAAATTCAGAGTCATACCTCGTAGCACCTACCCGAGGGGAAAAATAAATAAATAAATAAATATCTTCAATTATTTTTCTTGCAGACTGTTGTATTTGGGCTATAAAAGCACAGTGATTAGGGCCTTCAACCCTGGTCACTTTAACTCACCTTTGAATATTTAAATTCAGAAGGAATGTTACTGCAGCAAATGAGGGAACAGATATACTAACAGCTGACTACAACTCACATCACTCAAAATCTTAAAGCTTGAGGCAAATATTTTGAACATGCCACTGAATAAATATCATTTACTCACAAAAAAAAGAACGTTATTTATTTATTTATTTCAGTAAGTAAAGCAATATACATACGATGTTGAAATTATATCATGTCTGAAGAAAATCACCACCTTCTAGTAACTCAGTAATGGTCACTAAATAGAACAGATTTCAGCTATCTTTTTTTTTTTTTTTTTTTCCCCCCTTTTAATATTATTTACATAATTCCAGTAACTACAAATAAAGCTATACAGTGTTTAATTTATAGCCAATGATTTATGGTCTTGTAAAAAAAGATATACCTGCATTTTTCAGTGTTCTACTACATGGTTCCAAAAAATTTCTATATAAAATTCTAATTTCTTAGTATGTGTGTACATATATTAATGTGTTGTTGTAGATTATCATGATAATATTTCAAACTCAGTCTTCTCACAATTAGTTTTTGTTGTTGTTGTTTTTGTTGGTAGCTTTTTTTGTTCTCAGAGGTATAGTATAACAGATTATATTCCTGTAGAATTGGATAAAATAGGTTCTTGGACATAATTAACTATTGTTTATATCATCCACTGAATTTTCTTTGGAAGAAAAACTGAATCAATTCTAAAATTATTTCACTTTCTCCAGATTAGGTTGGCATCAAATGCAAGTGGTCTATACAAGCCAAATACTACCGTAAATATAACAAAAAAAGAAAGAAAGAAAATAAGTCTCTCCCTGATTTGTCTGCAACACAGGGACATCATCCAGGTAGTGTCACTTACATAAAACATTGGCTGTTAGAGAAAAAAAATAGGAAGAAAGGTATACAAAAAGTTCTAATAATTAAACAGTCAAACAAACAAAATATCTGATAATACATTGCATTTCGCTTCTACTAAGACTAAACCATCTGAAGTTTGCTATATAATTTGCTAACCTCACCAGACTCCTTAGTAGCAAGCTTAACTAGCAAGCTTACTTAATGGCTTTGGTGGTTTTGATACACTGTGTACTATCAAATCTTGGCCTAATTTTGTTCTTGTTAAACTCTTGAAAATCTACTTGAAGTAATTTTGTCAGTTACAGTGTAACAACTGAGAATCACAGAATGAAGTTGGAAAGGACCTCTGGAGGTCCAACCCCCCTGCTCAAGCAGAGTCACCTAAAACAGGTTGCCCTGGACCATGTCCAGATGTCTTTTGAAGATCTCCAAGGACAGAGACTCCACAGTCTCTCTGGGCAACCTGTTCCAGTGTTCCATCACCTGCACAGTAAAAAAGTACTTCCTGCTCTTTAGATGGAACCACTTGTGTTCCAGTTTGTGCCCATTTCCTCTTGTCCTGTCACTGGGTACCACTGAAAAGAACATGGCTCTACTTTCATTGCATCCTCCTCTGAGTTATTTATATGAGATCCTCTCCGAGCCTTCTTTTCTCTAAGCTAATAAATTCCAGTATTCTCAGCATCTACTTACAGGAGAGGTATTCCAGCCTCTTAATATATATATATTTATATTTATATTTGGCCCTGAGTATTCTCTCAAGTTTAAAAAGGAATCACTTTTAAGAGAATGCAGTGGTGTTAGAACATTTAAAGTACAATTTTCTCCATATTTAGAGATAAAAATAATAATAAAAAATGTTCTAAACTTTTTATTTACAGCAGATTGTGGCTGAACAGAGTAGAAAGAAGAAATGAAGCTCCTTCACCAATTTCAGTGAACGACCTCACACATAGGGTGGAAAGAAAGCTACTTGAAAAAAAAAGAAAGTAGTTATATAAATCTAATCTTGAAATTGTCTTTCAGGATCAGAACCCTAACTTTAAAGAGGCATTGCAGTCCTGAAACAAAAGAGTAAACTCATTCAGGCAGCATAATTTCAAACACTTTGCTCCATTATGTTTGTTTTTCCATGTTTTAGCCTCAGAACTTAAACTAAGTTAGCATTTATTATGTCAGCTCTTAAAAATCACAATTCAACACAAATAATTCTTCTGTCAAATAAGCACTAGTGTGTGAATTCCTCTCTCAGAGCATCATCTGTCTCTTCAGAATTGCAGAACCTTTATAAAAGCTTATAAAGTACATGCAACGTTTTCAAATGTGATTGTGAAGCCTTAGTGTATATACTTGACATGAGGGTCGTATGTGTCTATATGAATGTAACACATACATTTTTCCAAAATAGTACATAATAAGCTAAACTCACTGCCTTTTTAGCAGTGTTGTATGATTTACTCTGATTCTAAGCTAGTCATCGTAATCGTTTCCAGTTTTGCTACACATATATTTAAAAATTACACAAGATGTTGTATCAGATCTTCTGTTGATTCTTTAATATAAGTCCCTGAGGAAATAAAATGAAAAAGAGAAATGTGGAAAATTAATTTATCAGAATATAAAGATGATGATAAAATGCCAAATACAGTAAGATGTTGAGTTAAACTGTAGAAGGCTGCAATAATACATGAACAGTAAAATATAGACAGTACTAGCTAAGAAGAAAATAAATATTTGATTAGAGGTGAAGGAGATACCTGGAGATTTTCAGGGTGCTGGGTTGTGACTGACTTGATGAATGCTGCAGTCTGTAATCTTAGTACAAGAAGTATGAATATATGAGGGCAATTTTCTAAGCTACAGATTTAGGAAAAAATCTTGACACAAAGGAAGGATCAAATCCACAAAGAACTGGATGCCTTGAAGTAATAAAAAATTGAAACCTAAGAGATCTAAGACAAGGTTTTACTTTTAGAGATGATAGAAAAGAATTGAGGACTCTGAACAAAAGTCTCATGAACTAAAATGATGGTAAAGAACAACATAAAGTTAAATGATTATTATATGAACATAAAACATCAAAATGCAAAACTGGAAAAAAAAAAGTGACATTTTAGAAAATATTATTTATTTCCAGGTGAATTGGAAAAACACTTATCCCGCTCTATGAAATACTGCACAGGCTTCATCTGAAATGTTTATCCAGTGTTATATGTGAATTTCAAACTGAAAGAAGAAAAAACTCTTTTGGCCAATCAAGGAAATATAAAACCTGTCACATAAAAGCAAACAACCATCAAGAACAACAACAAATAAACACAAGCTTCTTTAACTCAGCAAAATATAGATCGAGTGATTTTTTCTTTTTTTTTTTCTATAGAAAGCTGAAAAATTAAATATTAAGAGAGATTCCAGAAGATTTTATTTATTTTTATTTTTATTTTTTGTTTTTATTTTATTTTTTTTATAAGGAACTCTAGTTGACCTTAGGACATACTTTGATTTGATTATGATTGATTATGAAAGCTGGTGCAGGTATGACACACTTTCTTGTGACTGCAGTTTATGAATTTAATAGGTTAGGTGGCTACTTCCATATATCTTTTCCTTGTAAGCACAACAAACCTTCAGATATCCAATTCCTCCACTGCCCACCTTGTTAAGTTTTCTATGTCCAAACATCTCATTAAGGCTGCTCTAATCTATCCTATTTTCTTCTTAGTGTTTATACTCTGCTAATAGTCAAAGTTGTTCTCAAATATATCATTCTGCCTACTTAATTGCTTAAGACAGTCTTTCCTCATTATCTTCTCAGCCTTAAAATCCAAGAACAGTGCCCAGAAAATGTTCAAGAAACTGTTCTTTCCATTTATCCTACAAAGATAGTGTAACCATAAGTTATAGCTGAAAGGCAAAGTCTTGCTCAGGGAAAAGACAAATTAGAGTGAATACAAGTATCAGCAGTGAAGTAAATGACAGTTAAACTTATAAAAGTTTATATAAATCCCTGAAGGTGTTTTAGTTCCCAATGAAATGTAGGAATGCTGTTTTTTTTTTTTTTTTTTTTTTTTTCTTTCTTTCTTTCTTTCTTTGTTC